>NC_087181.1:735000-752500 GCF_035594125.1 Scylla paramamosain | reverse complement strand
TGAAAAAATAAAGTAACAAAGAAATAAACAAACGGGAGAGAGAGAGAGAGAGAGAGAGAGAGAGAGAGAGAGAGAGAGAGAGAGAGAGAGAGAGAGAGAGAGAGAGAGAGAGAGAGAGAGAGAGAGAATTACACATGCTCTAAAAACTGACAAAAAAAATACCCACCAATTATAAATCTAATAATAATATAGAAAAAATAAAAAGATCAATTACAAAAGCACTGGGTCGCAATACTGAAGTACATGCACTGCCAATGACTCCTCTTAATCCCACCACAGCACCATATCAAACATAATAGTCACAGCAATATGATAGCAATAGTAATACCACGTCACGTCAGGTCACGCAAGGTCATGCCAGGTCAAGTCAAACACTGCCAGGTACTATGATTTTTTTATTAGTAGTATTCTTTCCCTCTAGTCAAGGTGGTGGTGTAACATAAGACCATAACAAAAAAATAAGGGAAGCTTCAGGAAGTCATCAGAGCTACATGTGGCAATCCCTGTGTGTGTGTGTGTGTGTGTGTGTGTGTGTGTGTGTGTGTGTGTGTGTGTGTGTGTGTGTGTGTGTGTGTGTGTGTGTGTGTGTGTGTGTGTGTGTGTGTGTGTGTGTGTGTGTGTGTGTGTGTGTGTCCTGACAACAACAGACACACGTAAACACATTTGTCGTTTGTACGTGGGGGCAGCAGCGTCAGGGAGGGCTTAGTGGCTCACCCTAACACTGACACTGGTACTGTACACTCACTCACATGGACACTGCAAAACACTGTTAGGGAGGTGTCTGTGGTGATGGTGTTGTAGTAGTAGTAGTAGTAGTAGTAATTTTGGTGGTGGTGGTGGTGGTGGCGCAGGGGTCCCACCTTACTCACGCGATCTTCCTGTGTCGAGACGAAATAATTTAAAGTGAAGGTCTATTTGCAAGTGAAACCATTACTTATTACATTAAGCGCTTTGTTCCTTCATCACAGCGATTTCCAAAGCCAAAGGGATTGTTAAATCAGGTTTCCGCAAGGTTTTCCCATTGGTGGTGTAGAATCCTTGTTTAATATATGGAAATACTCGAAGAAAAACTCTTTAACTTCCACTACAACCTCTTAAAAGTAGAAGAGTAAAGATGTTAGGCGTAGTTATCACACGTTATAAGAGGCTATATATATGTTTGTCGAGAAGGTGGCTCATGCACTACCACACACGCACACACACCACAGGAGAAACGAAGAGTGATTGAATGAACAGAAATAACTCCCTCCAGAAGAGATGAGACCTCAGATGAGATGAAAATACGTTGTGTTGCGCCACTCACTCCGCTATCAGAACCAAAACCTTACCTAGCCAACTCCACTAATCAGCAAAAAATACAAGACATAACCGAAGCAACACCACGCAACACGAGAAACACATTACCACAGCCACACAAGAATACATTAACCCAGCCAACATCACCAAGAAACACGAGACATTACTGAGGCAACACTGAGACACCAACAGTGGAAAATAAGACAAGTGTTTGGCTTCGCTTCAATCAGCTAACCAATGAGAGGCTCCCAGTCCCGCCTGTTTGTACCAATAAGAACGCTCTCTTCCCGGAACAGCTTAATTAGCGCGTCTATCCGCTATTGTGTGGAAAGAATCAGCAAATCGGTTCGCGAAATACAAATTGATTGGAGAGAGAGAGAGAGAGAGAGAGAGAGAGAGAGAGAGAGAGAGAGAGAGAGAGAGAGAGAGAGAGAGAGAGAGAGAGAGTTTTGTGAATTAATTTTTATTTTGTTGTGACTGACTGACTGACTGACTGACTGGCTGACTGACTGACTGAGAGAGAGAGAGAGAGAGAGAGAGAGAGAGAGAGAGAGAGAGAGAGAGAGAGAGAGAGAGAGAGAGAGAGAGAGAGAGAGAGAGAGAGAGAGAGAGAGAGAGAGTTTGTGAATTAATTTTTATTTTGTTGTGACTGACTGACTGACTGACTGACTGGCTGGCTGGCTGGCTGACTGACTGGCTGGCTGGCTGGCTGAGTGACTGATCGACTAGAGACTTTCGGTATGGATGAGCGGGCACGCACGCGCGTATCTTTTATATGGAATCAAGTCTGATGGTTTGAAACACGTATGCACGCACGCATGAACGAACACACACATACACACAAACTCTCTCTCTCTCTCTCTCTCTCTCTCTCTCTCTCTCTCTCTCTCTCTCTCTCTCTCTCTCTCTCTCTCTCTCTCTCTCTCTCTATAATGTTTCCATTCTATTTTTTAAACTGATTGACTGATTGAAAACTTTGGCATCGCAAGAACAATATTACACAACGCAAAGAATACGAGAAATAAAATAGCGCACACACACACACACACACACACACACACACATACACACACACCTCCGTACATGACGCAGTATATTGCCGTGGCTTTGGGGCTTATCCCACACTAAGAGCCGCCACAGAAGCCACACACCCTCGTCGCTCATCCAAGCAATAAGCCACACTGATTAAACAACTAAACCACTTAAATATATAGAATGATCCGTCTGTGTGTGTGTGTGTGTGTGTGTGTGTGTGTGTGTGTGTGTGTGTGTGTGTGTGTGTGTGTGTGTGTGTAGGTTTCAATATAATAATACAGGACTATTCAACATCACTGTATATTTCTACCACAACCACTACCACCACCACCACCACCACCGCCATATTTCCAACTCAAGTTTATGGCAGGCTTGTGTTGTGATATATGAGAGGCAACTTCTACCACCACCACCACCACCACCACCACCACCACAATCAACACCACCACCACCACCATAAGTTCACGGTCGTCGCCAGTTATCTTTCCTGCTCAGATTTATACAGGAACTGAACACACACACACACACACACACACACACACACACACACACACACACACACACACACACACACACACACACACACACACACACACACAACATTGCTAATCGTATCTCCTGTTCATCCTTCCATCCTAACTATTCTCTCTCCTTCCCTCTTTCCATCCCTCTCTCCATCATTTATCTTTCTTTTCCCTGCCTTCTCTCCCTCTCCCATCTCCCCCATTCCATCTCTCTCCTCTCCCTTCCCTCCTCCCTTCACCTTCCTCCCTCTCCATCCACCCGCTTACGAGTACCAGCAACCAAACAACCGGCGTGGGTCCCCCAAGGCTGACGCTGTGTCTCCCGCTCGATCTGGTAACAATGCAAGTTCTATTTCACGCCTTCACACCGCTAACATGCACGCGTTCAAACTTTTTCATATGGATTTCTCGTGGCAATTTGTTCCACGCTTCCTGCCGGCTGGACGAGATGGCTTGGGATTTTTGGCCCTCTGTGTGTGTGTGTGTGTGTGTGTGTGTGTGTGTGTGTGTGTGTGTGTGTGTGTGTGAGTGTGTGTGTGTGTGTGTGTGTGTTGTTGTTTTCATTGGTGCCTTTATAGTGTTGTTTTGTTTAATATTTTTGGGGTTCCACTCTGTCTATCTGTGTTCTGTCTGTTCCTCTCTGTCTCTCTCTCTCTCTCTCTCTCTCTCTCTCTCTCTCCTCCTCTCTCTCCTCTCTCTCTCTCTCCTCTCTCCTCTCTCTCTCTCTCTCTCTCAAAGCCGAACGAAACAATTTCCGATGCGTGATCAGCCTGGAACTTCACTACTGACGTGAACTGCTTGTGTCGTGGTGTTAACTCGGATTGTGAAGATATATTATTTCATTTCACTCAGCCTTTTATTCATCCTTTTCAAGCATGACAGAGGCTGGCAAAAGGAAAAATATAAAAAAGAGAGGAAAAGATAACAAATATTAAAAAACTCGTCAATTTGCCGCTTCGAAAAAAGTTGTTTGTCTGTCTGTCTGTCTGTCTATCTGATCCACCTTCCCTAGAAAACAGACAAATACATCATCGAAATTCAGACAAAAAGAGGATCCCAGGCCACGGAAGCAATACTAAGACTCATATTTTGAGATGGATCATTATAATATATTTTCTCAATGCATGACAGAGGCTGGCAAAAGAAAAACAAAAAAAGTAAATAAAAAAAAGGGGAAAAGATCAACGAAAATTATAAAAAAAATAACTCATCAATTTGCCGCTCCCGAAAAAAAGTTATTTGTTTGTCTGTCCGTTCTGTCTGTCCTGTCTGTCTGTCTGTCTGTCTGTCTGATCCACCTCTCCCTAAAAAAAAATAGACTAATAACATCATCGAAATCTACACAAAAAGAGGATCTCAATACTAGGATCACATTTGTAAGACGGATCATTATAACATGTACTCGTACAAGTATGCGAGTCAAGAACTAATTTGTCTAAGCCGCGTCACAGATGTCTCGGTGAATATTTACGGGTACATCTTTATCGTGTCTCGTTTTCTATTGCGCTGCTGACGTTTTGTATCTTCCTAACTGATGAGAAGATAAATAAAATGAGATGGTCTAGTCACGTTAATAAGAGGAAAAGACCAGGAACTGATTGAAAGACCCTAGAGAAAATCAGTTTGGAGATCAAGGAAAAGACACAGAATGAGATGAAGGGATAAAATTATGACTGAACTGCAAAAAAATGAGAGTCACGGAGGAAGATACAAGGAACAGAAAACAACTGGAGAAGACTCGTACGTGGCGCCACAACCCTTCACCTATAGAAAAAAAGACGAAAGAAGGTCTACATGATACGTCTCGGAGTCTTTTACTGAAATTTTGTCTCTGAAAATGCGCTGTGTGGAGCGTCAATAGCTGCGGGAGGAGGAGGTTACTGAGTGTCTTCTATAGAAACTTGTCAGCGTGGTGCAGTGTGTGTGGGCCGTCAACACCTGAGGGAGACTGACTAACTTTGCTGGACGCCTGTCCACGATAAATGAAGGTTTGATTTATCCGCTGAATTGAGGATGAGAATGGTGACGAAGAGGGACGTCCAGTGTTGATTGTTGATGATGTTTTGATGATGATGATGATGATGTTGATGTTGATGTTGATGTTGATGTTGAAGAAGAAGAAGAAGAAGAAGAAGAAGAAGAAGAAGAAGAAGAGAGAAGAAGAAGAAGAAGAAGAAGAAGAAGAAGAAGAAGAAGAAGAAGAAGAAGAAGAAGAAGAAGAAGAAGAAGGAAGAAGAAGAAGAAGAAGAAGAGAAGAAGAAGAAAGAAAGAAAATAAAGAGAAAGATAGAAAAGAGGCACACGTAACAAAAAAAGAAAATGGAAAAGAATAAACAAAAAATAAAAAGCAGAGAAACAAAGGAAACAATAAAGAAATTAAGAAAAAGAAGAAAATTACCTTGAAAGAGAAAATCGGAACACACACACACACACACACACACACACACACACACACACACACACACACACACACACACACCTACCCACAATTACTATGACTTTTCCGTCTCACGAAACTTAGGAATGGAACTTTTAGCAGCGTGAAAATGTTTAATATCTTGTCTACCACTACGTTTTAATGAGGTTCCGCTAATTGCACCACTCTCTCTCTCTCTCTCTCTCTCTCCTCTCTCTCTCTCTCTCTCTCTCTCTCTCTCTCTCTCTCTCTCTTGCTCGTGCACTGCTTTCTATTATCAATTTGTATTACTGTGGCACGAATTTTAATTAGCCTACCTGCGTAAAGTACAGGTATATATATATTTTTGATTGTATAATAAAGTAAATTTTAATAAGCAAAAGTACGTAAAAATGACTATGTGCCGTACGTTTTAGTCTCTGTGCGTAAAGTTACCGAGTTTTATTTAGCACAGACTTATTCAGAGGTGAACATTTCCTCAATAAAAACCTGCGCCGCTCATTAAAGTTTTCTCTTTAAGGAACAGATTTTTACAGGCTTTCAAAAACTACGGAGAGAATCAAACTTTCCTGGAAGTTGTTAAGTGCGCGATGTACTTGTTGGTGAATGTCGCGACTGTGTTCCCCTCTCTCTCAATTCTGCTCAACGTGAACAGCGGAACGAAAACTGGAAGTGAAAACATTAGCGAAGTTTTTAACCTTCGTGAGTTGTGCTGTGCCCGTGTCCGACATTTTATCTACAAGACATGACACAAAAAAAAAGAATGACGGTAAAAATGGACTGTCTGAAACACGTGATAAAAACTTGTGTGTGTGTGTGTGTGTGTGTGTGTGTGTGTGTGTGTGTGTGTGTGTGTGTGTGTGTGTGTGTGTGTGTGTGTGTGTGTGTGTGTGTGTGTGTGTGTGTGTGTGTAAGAGGGTACTGGCCAAGGGCAACAAAAAATGTATAAAAAACAGTTCCTAAAAGAAAAAATGGCCAAAAGAATTATGTCTGTGTGTGTGTGTGTGTGTGTGTGTGTGTGTGTGTGTGTGTGTGTGTGTGTGTGTGTGTGTGTGTGTGTGTGTGTGTGTGTGTGTGTGTGTGTGTGTGTGTGTGTGTGTGTGTCCTTTAATACATTTCCACAAGCTATAAGACAAAATCAATACAAATTCCGCCATTCATGTAAACCATCAATATTTATGAGCTTGGTGAGAGCTAAGCAACTTTTGTTTCATTCTGGTCTGCAAAAAATTCTACCTTAAAATCGTAAGATGTGTTAGTATCCCTCATAACCACGTCTCTCGCCAGTACAGCATAGCGGAAGGAAGGGTCGTGCAATGCGGGGCAGCAAGCGGCGTGAAGGCACTGCAGTCTAACATGAAATTACCAAGAACCTACTGCCTTCTACACGGGAGGTTCAACTGCCCGGCCACAGCAATAAGCACCGTAGCCCACTAACACACCACCCCACCACCACAACTATTACTACTATCACTAATATCATGATCACTCACCACCACCACCATAACTATCGCCACAACCAGTAACATCATGACCATCAATGCAACCACCACGACCCCCACCAGCACACTATCATAACCTAAACGACCAACACTAGCACACCCACCACCACCACCATCACCACCCACACTCACTAGTAAAGGTCACGGCGATAATAATGCTGAGAAAAACAATCCACCTCAGGCACACATAATATAGAAGCACATCAACCTCACATCAATACCCACACCACACACTCGTAAGGACAGAGGCCACAGCAAGGTGCTCCCACGCATTCCCTATATGTCACGGCACCTTATATTCAATCTCGGTACCTTATATTCCATCTATCAATCAACTAAATGCCTCTGTTTTACTGTCCTCGTCTCACTTGCAACCACAGTGCCTTATACTTAATCTACCCATGAAATAGCACCTTTATTTCACTGCCCTCTCCTGACTGACTATCACGGCGCCTTACACTTCATCTATCAATCAACGGAGTCTTGTAAACTGAGGTAACAGACATTCCTGAGAGAGGCGTAGATGAAGAGGGGATCTGATCGGGGTCTTTAAGTGACATAAGGAATATAACAAGAGTGACCAAGAATCCTCAGAGTCGGTAATCAAGGTTTGACAAGAAATAGCGGGTTCAAGGTTGGTAAAGTTAGACTTGGAGACAGGAAGAAATTAGTCCTCAAATAGAAGTGTAGATGAATGTAACAGACTCGATAATCACTGTGTTAGTGCCGAATCAATAGGAAGCACCGAAAGGTAAGATGAATTCATGGATCAGGCTGATAGGTGGAACACGTATCTAACCATGTATGATAAAGGAACTGCCGGACTCTTGCAGCTTCCCTTATTTACTAATGCTCATAATATTCCCCAACAATCTTTAAAGAACCAAGTGGATCTTCAGTAGCGCTCAACTCGAGAATTAAAGGTTGGGAAATCGATCCCAGCTCAAGATAGTTTCTCGTTAACACTCAGTTTCTCGTTAACACTCACATAGAGAAAAAGACGAGGAGTGTATGGCAGGAGGATGCTGGAAGTGGATCTATCCGGCAAGAGAACGAGAGGAAGACCTGAGAGAAGGTGTACTGTAGCAGCGAAAAAAAATGTTTGTAATATATCCATCAGGCAGGGAGAAAGAAGAACTAAGACAATATTTATGGGTGCAGCGAAAGACATGCTTGTAATGAGTGTAACTGAGGGAGGCGCAGAAGAAAAAGCGTTGGTGAAGGTTGACCCGCTCTGGGGACCCCCTGACAGGACCGGCACAGAAGAACAAGAACGAAAAAAAAAAAAAAAAAAAGGAAAAAGAGAAAAAAAAAAAAAAAAGGAAGAGAACAAGCAGGAGAATGAGAAGAAGGAAGAAGACTGAGGAGGAGGCAGCACCACTCTCTCATACTCCCAGCCAGCGCCATTTGACCAGGCTGTTGCGGCGTCATAACTCAATCAATTTACACTTTCCCCGGCGCTCCTTAATGCATCGTAACACTTCGCCGTGCTTCCCCATTCGCGTCCCCTTGATATAACCTTGTGGCTGGCGTGAGGGCGAGGAGAGGAGAGGCAGGCAAGGCAAGGCAAGTGCTCCTGCTCCTCACAACAGGCCTCGTAAAACCCTCAAAAATTCTCTATAAATACCCTAATTACGCACGCCGTCGTAAAATCTAATGTGTTTTCTTCACTCGTTCTTTTACGCCAACATTAAAACTGAATGAGGGAACAGTGCCACAGCCTCGTTAGTTTTAGGCCCGCTGTCTTTTATTCTTGTCTCGCTTTGATGGTGAATTTCAATGGACAATTCTTCAATGCGTATCATGAAACACTAAAGCACCAAAGCAACATACAGAATTATAACAGACAACTCTCCAATCGTTATGAAACACTGTGATTATATATGTATCCAAGAGCACCAAAGCAGTATAAATGGTCAACTTTCAAAAACATATCATGAAACAATGCGACTTTATAATGAAGGACAAAGTTAATAGATATAATGAGATACTGCAAATGTGCACGTATCCAAGCGCACCACACGAACAGAGAGAATTTTAATGAAGGATAACTCTTCAATACTTGTGAAATGCAGCGGGTTTATACGTATCCAAGAGCAGCATACAGATATTATGAAAATCTACTCTGTCATATTCTGTCTGTTCGCCCATGATAAAATAAAACTAATTTTGGATTCATATTCACGGAATCTGCAAAATCTAGTCTTTTATCCCTCTTATTTTTTTCGTAGATGCTCACAGACTATTTTTTTTTTTCTTTTTTTAGGATCTCTGCCTTCAAATATTAGTAAGATGTTTGTATTGCATGCACTGCGTGGTATAAAAAAGGCAAAGAGAAGTCTCCGAATTAACTTGATTTCAAAATAAGAAACAGAGAAATGGTTAGCAATTAAACACATCAAAGCAGCAGAGAAATTATTACATTAACATCACATTGCATTACCTTTATTATCCTCGCCAGCAATGATACAAAAATAATCAGAAAACTCTATTTATATAACGAAACACAGACTTGAGCAGTAAAAACAACAGCAAGGCGTGATCACATATGCAATGCGTCAAATTCCCTTTACATGACGTATTATGAAGGAATAACATGAAATTCGCACATACTGAGAGATGCAGACTTCGTGAATGAGTAATATTCTGATACAGAGAAATTCCTACACAGGAGGAAGCACGAGGCTCAAAAATAAGTAATCGAGTGAAACGGAGAAATTCATAAATAAAACCAGGTAAAAACTAAGAATGAGTAATAGTTTGATAAAATGAGCCGTAATTACATTAAGGGTATTTTTTATTCTCGCTTTGCTTCATGACAAAAAAATAAATGAATAAAAGTAATAGACTGATAGAGAGAGGTGCTATTACATTATTATATTACATTATATTTAGGATAGTTCTTATTCTTGTGTCGCTTCATTCACAAATAGAATAGATAAATGATGAACACGTCTCTAACAAAACACAAGAAGAAATCCTGGCTCGGCGTGAGGCGGGAAATTGAACCAGGCAGTGTAATTACATTTAGTTACATTACACAGTTGTCTTTTTACTCTCTTGATATAATAAAAGAATATTACAAGTCGAATTTCAACCTCAACTCTTTCTCTTCCTTCTCGTCTTCTTACTCCTCCTCTTTTAGTCCTTCCTTCCTCTCTCTCTCTCTCTCTCTCTCTCTCTCTCTCTCTCTCTCTCTCTCTCTCTCTCTCTCTCTCTCTCTCTCTCTCTCTCTCCTTCACTTTTTGTTATCATTTCTTTGATATAATAAAGAAAATCACTATAATGTGTGTCTAATTTAAGTCTTCTCTCACTTTCCTTCCTCTCTGCGTCCCACTTCTCCCCCTCTTTCTCCCTCTCTCTCTCCCTCCCGCAGCTTGCCGTTACCTGCCTGGACTCTTCCTGCGCCTAAGAGAACGGGACACAAACACGAATTTATGCTTCGTCCACAAATGGAGGCCAGAATAAAACCAAAGAAAGCAACCAGCGTAAAAAAGGAAGGAGAAAACCAGGGAAAATTTAATGACATAATCCACTCTGACTTTCTTTACCGTTTTCTTTCTTTTTTTATGGTACTCGTTTTCTTTGTCAGTTTTTTTTTTTTTCTTTTATGGTTTCGATTTCATTTTAAAGGTGAGAATTTCTTTACTCCTTCCACTGGTAGTCAATCTTCACCAGTCATGTACAGTTTTCAAAAGACTTATTTTCATACTGGAATCTCTCAAATACGTGCTTCTGTAGCATTACCATTAGCATTGTCATATTCTACGTATTTTGCTTGTTTTTCTTTACGTTCATGAGATACTGCACATTTATACCAATCCAAGAGCACCAAAGCAACACAGAGAATTTTAATGAAGGACAAATCTTCAATACTTATGAAATACTGCGAGTTTATATATATATTCAGGTCCATCTAAACAATTTATTACAGCGATCTCAATGTTAACGAAAGATGACCGTACCAATAAGAATAAAAGCCATGGAATAAACGTCATGAGCTAGTGATTAAGTTTTTTTTTTTTTTTTTCTTACTGTTCTTTCTTGTTTTCTCTGATTTTATTTTAACTAAGATCATAATTTTCTACAACCCATTTACTGGTATAACATTTAGAGCAGTATAGAAATATAGTCTGGTTGAACATATAGAGAAGACAGAGAGAATAAAGAGATGAATTTTCTTTCCGTTTTTAGGTTACAGAACTGACTAAAACATTGTAGCAAAAAATAAATAAATAAATAAATAAAATAAAAAAAAATGTGTCTGAAGCGGTATAGGATAATAATAATAATAATAATAATAATAATAATAATAATAATAATAATAATAATAATAATAATAAATAAATAAATAAATAAATAAATAAATAAGACAAAAATAAAACTACATCAGTCATCAGTGATTTCCTTTTATTTTCCATGTATTTTCTAGTTTTAAATAGCTTATTGTGTTCTACCCCTCATCTCCCCCTCATCTCCCCCCTCTCCCTCTCTCTCTCTCTCTCTCTCTCTTAATGACAATTCCTGAGCATTAAATCATCTTTAATGTCTTACGAGTTGTTTTACTTTTCAGAATTGTGAGTATTTTTATTTTATGACCTGGAAGTTTTTGTTTCTCTGCTGGGATTTGAATTTTAAGTGCAGGCGGTGATGGTAGTGGTAGTAGTAATAGTAGTGGTGGTGGTGGTGGTGGTGGTGGTGGTGGTGGTGGTGGTGGTGCTGGTGCTGTTATTGTTATTATTATTATTAATATTATTATTATTATTATTATTATTATTATTATTTAGTAGTAGTAGTAGTAGTAGTAGTAGTAGTAGTAGTAGTAGTAGTAGTAGTAGTAGTAGTAGTAGTAGTAGTAGTAGTAGTACTATAGTAGTAGCAGCAGTAGCAGTAGTATTAGTAGTAATAGTGATGGTGGTGGTGGTAGTTGTAGTAATTATAATAATAATAATAATAATAATAATAATAATAATAATAATAATAATAATAATAATAATAATAGTAGTAGTAGTAGAGTAGTAATAGCAATAAAAGTAGTAGTAGTAGTAGTAGTAGTAGTAGACAAAGATGGTGACAAAATCGTAGAAAAAGAAACACAATAAACCTTTAGACTTTCTGTATTCCCAAGCAACACCTGTCACACTGCACCAGACCACCCACTCCTTGTTACTAAATACACTCAACAATATCTAGATCCCCACTTTCATTAATTCTCTCCGTCAAATCGTCACATTCCCCCTACATGCGTGCCGGCCTATCTATCACCTCCCCCGCTTCCTGGCCTCTCACTCCCAGCTCTCCTAACTCACGTAACACTAAATAAAAACAAATGCCAGCGTGCTGTCTGTAAATCAAAGGACTTTTCTGGCATTATATTTCTCATTCATCTGTCGGTTCAATTCCCTCCATTTAGTTCGGACACAGAAAGGTAATCCACGCACATACAATGAAATGATCCTACCTATACCATTAATAAATATGCGAACATTCATATGGCTTATTGTGGTAAAACTCGTAACGCGGGGTCGGGTTCCGGTGTGGTCTGTTATTGTTGTGCTCATTCTGCTGACGGAATTGTAATTATTTCACACATTATGAATGAACAGTAATAACTTTGACGTGTTCTTTCTTGTTCAACGCTATTTCTATTACATTTTCATTATTCTTTTACTGGATCTTTATTCATGCCTTAGTTTTTTTTTTCCTTGTCTTGCATATTATATTTCATACAGGGAATGGCAACACTTTATATAAGGCATGCTGTTTTTTTTTTTTGTTTTTTTTTTACAGAGACTACTTTATACAGCAACTGGCAATGCTTTGTAGAGAGACCGCCATGTTTTATATAAGGAATGCCAGGAGTAGGTGTGATGGCTTCTTGCAGCTTCCCTTATTTCTTATGTTCTTAATAGTTTATTATTATAAAGATGCTATTATTTGCGATCGTACTATCACACTAGCTCTCTTCATGCCTTACTTTATTTTACCTTGTTCTTCCACGCAGTTCAAGTGTTCAATACAAGCCCACAGTTTGCTGAAATTTGTCGTAAGTATTTCCTGTCCACTTAAATAGCGTTAACAAATAAATATTTTCATTCTTCTCTTCCACTTGCGTTGTGTTGCAGCTCCATAACCTTCCACATTCCGCCAGCCAATCTCCACTCAACCAGCCTTCCACTCAGCAATGCTATGTCAAGGCAGATTAATTTTTTGGCTGAGTGGTAAAAACATTCCTCCCCTCGGTGCATTTTCATCAACGTATGAACTGTTCCTCTGTCCGCTGCACTAATGTATAAAGCAAACAGTATAAAATATCCATACCACTCGTGCAATTTTACCGTTATGGCAATAAAATTCAAACGCTTTCTCTCTAAACTTTAAAACTTGCATACCTTTTTCTCTATATTTACCTGCCTTTCCAACTCCACCTCTCATCTATTAAGTGTCATTTATTTATTGTCGTATATTTTCTTGATCCATTCATTTGTGGACAATTTTCACATTATCACCTACAACCTCTTAGACACATTTTTGTAGTACACTCTCTTACAGCTATCTGATCAGAAAAAAAAAATGAGATTTTCCTCTATTCTCTAGTTTTATTTTTCCAACAGTATTTTTGCAACAGTCTCTAAGTTATGTAGCCTAAGAAATATATTTGGCTCCCCTCCTATCATCTTTCATATTAGTATTATTCTCTTGTTTTGTTCTGCAGCAAACATGCACCTCCACTTCTCTCTCCTTTTATTTTTTGCATCAGTCTCTAGTATGTAGTTCTGTAGTCCTCAGCAGACATCCATTTCCTATTCTCTTCTCTTTATGTGTCTCCAAGTAAACCATTTTAAAGTGCCCTGAATGTTTACAATGGCTGAGTACACCAGTGAAGGGATTGTCTTTAAACGCATATTTCTCCCTTCCTCTGTCTACCCCTCGCTCCTTTCTAGTGCTGTCAATAGTTTAAGAGACGTGACAGTGACGCTGCAGCACCATTGTCTGGAGGTCGGGAATACAGTAATACCACTGAGGAAACACTCCGGAACACGACTCCAGCGAGAAACAGACAGAACGAGAACATTGTAATTATTCACCATCTTTTTTTTAACCTTTAAGTGCTAACAATAATACACCTGCTATGTTTTTCCTACTGAATTCTACATTATAGTCACTAAAAGTCTGAACTGTTGTATCACCCCCTTTCGCTATCAGTGGTACATTTTAAACGACAACTATATTCTTTATATTTTAAACTTGCATCACGCCATTTCATTAAGTTTGAGTAGAAATCAAACTAGTGAAAGCGTTAAACAAACATTCTCGCTTCCCCATTCCCAGCGTGACAACCTTTACAATAACAATGATGAACTGTAACTCGTATTTCAAGGTAAACCTCAATCAACTGCTATACACAGGACTACACCCACACCCACACAATCACGTACACTATCACTATCTGCCTGTCTTTCATGTGTGTTGCGTTGTGTTGTGTGTTGTTAGTAGTAGTAGTAGTAGTAGTAGTAGTAGTAGTAGTAGTAGTAGTAGTAGTAGTAGTAGTAGTAGTAGTAGTAGTAGTAGTAGTAGTAGTAGTAGTAGTAGTAGTAGTAGAAATAACAGTAATGACAACAATATCTTTAACCAACAAAATATACAAGAATAAAATGCACATTACCTTCTATCCTTGAAGCAGTTGCTATGCGTCTGGCTGTCTGAACCTCTTCCTTGCTGAGGTCCCGAGTCACGCCCCTCGGTCCCGCCACGTTCCTGAAAGACTGTGGTGCTTCCTCAGGTGTGGCGGGGCTGTGCTGGGCGGGGAGAGGCTGATGGGGAGGCCAGAGCGTGTACAAGACAAGACAACTGTGATAAATACCAGAATGGCCACTCGGGTTTCTAGTTTTCAGTTCCAGGCTCTCTTTCTGTCTTTCAGTGACGATGGTTCCCGTTTTCTTTACCGCCCTGAGGTGTTGAACTGTCTGGCCCTGTGATGCTTTGTCTCGTTGCTTCACTGAGGGTTTGTGTCAGGGTGTGTCGCTTTGTCTGCCTGGTTTGCTTCCTTTTGTCATCCTATAAGTCTTGTTTGTTTCGTCTTGTCTCTTGGTTGCCTTGCTTTATTTTATTATGTATACATCTCTCTCTCTCTCGTGTTCCTTTCTTTTTCCTGTTTATATTGATGCTTTGTTCACTCCATTGGCTTCACACAATCTCCTCTTCCAGTGTTCTCTCCACCACCTGACATTAAATTTTCTACCTCACCACTAACACCGCCACGCTCATCCCTCACCACTATTAAGCTGCATTCTATTCCTGTTTCGGCGATCAAAGCCCCGCGGTGATGCACGAGTGTTCTTTCCTCCATCCCTCGTTGGGGTGACTGCCGCTTTGTCCCGCAGTAGGAAGCGCCACCCTTGCTGTATTGTATTCACGATTATTGGAGAGGATCATGTTTTTTTTTTTTTTTTTCTTCTTCATTTCCCGTTCGGCCTTATTCTGTTGGTGTGTATTTGTTTGAGTAGGAAGCTGTCTTTCTTTCTTTCTTTCTTTCTTTTTTTTTCCTGTGCATGTTTAGTTTTGTTCTGCTACATCTATTGGTTCATTTGCTATTTTCTGGGAGGTTTTAGTCGTTTCCAAGTTTTTTTTTTTTTTTTTATCAACATTTCTCTTGTTTTATTTTTTTTTTACATATGATTTTATTCACTTCCAATGTCCTGTTATAACTTTTTTTTTGGGGGGTGAGGCATGAATAATAATCTTTTCACATTTTCTGACATACAAGAGAAAAAAAATATTTGTTTATTATGAGAATATGAATTATGAACATTTCTCTTATTTCCTTATTTTTTATTTTAATTTTTTACGTGTGATCTAATTTCTTTTCTCACTGTTTAGTTATTTCATATTTCTATAACATGAATATTGATCCCCTTCACATTTCCTGACATGCAAGAAAACAACTAGATGCAGTAAGAGAATGTGCATCATGAACAATTCTCTTAACTTTTTCCATTTTTTCAACATGTCCTGCCATATGATTTTTTTTTTCTTTAAGTATGAGGTATTCTGCTCAAAGACGACAAAAAGGCTAATAAATAAAAAGGTTCATTGAAGAAAAAAGGCCCACTTATTCAACTTCATACAGGATAGATTCTATTCAAGGGCAACAAAAAAGACCGAAGAAAAGGCCCAATGATGAAAAAAAGGCCCACTCATTCACTAACAAGAGTATAAAGTATGTGCAGCACGACAATATGCATGACCACTTTCAAACAGCAGTCTTTCACAATACTCAGTAACACACAACACTTCCTGGTAAGATTAATGCTTTCCCTCTGTCTCTCCCTCTCCCTCTCTCTCTCTCTCTCTCTCTCTCTCTCACTCTCTGTCTTCAACAAACAAAATAATCACTTCTCTCCATCATTCACATTCAAGTCAAAGTCTGGAAGAGCAAAGAGGATTGATTCCAGGAACTCCAGTCCAGTCTATACACTTCTTGGTGGTCTGGAACAAACATCTGGTTCTTAGGGTCTGGTTGTGCAGAGAATCCTTGAACTCTTGAACTCTTGAACTCTTGAATACTTGTTATCGTTCTGGTTTTAAAGGCAGTGAGGTCTTAGTGTATCGAGATATTTTTGGTCCTTAGAGTATAGTTGTGCAGAGAGCCCTTGAACTTTTGAACGTCTGTTGTCGTCCTGGTTGTAAGGACTCCTTTCGCTAGGGCCTTAAGTGTACCAAGACATTTTTAGCCCTTTAGGTTCAGTTGTGGAAAGAACACGCTCGAA
Organism: Scylla paramamosain; assembly: GCF_035594125.1. Taxonomy (NCBI): domain Eukaryota; kingdom Metazoa; phylum Arthropoda; class Malacostraca; order Decapoda; family Portunidae; genus Scylla; species Scylla paramamosain. Next base: position 735,958 of record NC_087181.1, on the reverse strand, counting down.
AACTTGAGCACTTAATGTCGTCCTGTAGATTCTAAAGACTTCATTCCCTGGTGTCTTAGTGTAATAGAACGTAAGTTAGGTCTTTAGGGTTCAGTTGCGGAGAAAGACCTTGAACTCTTGAGCCCTTACTATCGTCTTTGTAGGTTCTAAAGACTTCATTCGCTTAAATCTTAATATTCTTAGTGTATAGAAGTCTTAAGAACAGGAGACGACCACTGCTGCTTCTTCTCTTCCTCTCCCCCGCCAGTCAGCCAGCCGCCAAGTCAGCCTGGCAAGCAGTAAGAGGATTATTAGATGTGTACGAGTGTGTTGTGTGGTGTCCGACATGCTATTTGTTCTTCCCTTCCTCTGTGTGTGTGTGTGTGTGTGTGTGTGTGTGTGTGTGTGTGTGTGTGTGTGTGTGTGTGTGTGTGTGTGTGTGTGTGTGTGTGTGTGTGTGTGTGTGTAGGGTTATTACATTATCTGTCTTCTTGCCTGTGTCTGTATCAGTCTATTTCTCTGTTGCTATTACCTTTGTTCTCTCTCTCTCTCTCTCTCTCTCTCTCTCTCTCTCTCTCTCTCTCTCTCTCTCTCTCTCTCTCTCTCTCTCTCTAATCCCTGCAATTAAGCTATGTAAAAACCATACCGAGTGCAAGAAACTGTGTGTGTGTGTGTGTGTGTGTGTGTGTGTGTGTGTGTGTGTGTGTGTGTGTGTGTGTGTGTGTGCCCATAACTCCACCAACAAGTAAGAAAACAACAACTTGAGCCTCATTCACACTTCTGCAAACTCGTCCTGGATTCATTATTCCACCCAAACACAAACTCAACAACAGGAAAACAAAATCAAACATCCTCCCGCTTCCCTTTCCTAAGTGGCACTAAATCCCTTGCCGTTCCTGCGTTTACCCACCGCCGCTGGCCAATCAGAAAAAGCGATTTGGTGACGGCCGCTCACTCTCAGCCAATCACGAGGGAGAAC
>NC_087181.1:720000-722500 GCF_035594125.1 Scylla paramamosain | reverse complement strand
CAAACAGAAGTACAAAAGCTCACGGTCTGCCGCTATTTATCGGTCATGATTGGCGGAAGAGGCGGCGCATCACAATGCAGTATTCCAGTGGGGTTTTTAATTTCAGAAATACAATACACACACTACACCCAGACATTATTTATCAGTGCTGGTTAAGGGAAGCAGCAGCCTCTATCTACAGCACAGATTTCAAGTGAATTTTCAATATCAGAAGTGCTACATAACCCATAACTTAATTCGGTACCTTGTAAATGGTTTAAGGGTTGGGAAGCATCTACTGTCAGTATGCCGCGTCTCAACACTAACACAGAGAGAGAGAGAGAGAGAGAGAGAGAGAGAGAGAGAGAGAGAGAGAGAGAGAGAGAGAGAGAGAGAGAGAGAGAGAGAGAGAGAGAGAGAGAGAGATCTGAACATTTATTTATAGTCCTTAAAAAACCTTACATATAATAACAGTAATTATAACAGAGGAGAGAGAGAGAGAGAGAGAGAGAGAGAGAGAGAAACATCTGAACATTTATTTATAGTCCCTAACAAACCTTACATATAATAAGAATTATAAAAGAGAGAGAGAGAGAGAGAGAGAGAGAGAGAGAGAGAGAGAGAGAGAGAGAGAGAGAGAGAGAGAAATCAGTCATGCTGCGTCCCCTTGTTTACGTGTTGAATACACAAGAAACGCCAACGAGTATCTGAAACACAATGAAGAAAGAATATGCGACAAGACAGCAAATATATTAATTACGCAATGTGTATAAAAACTAACTACATTCCCTTAAACCCATAAATGCCCTAGATAATCAGGAATGCAAAAAAAAGACCATACAACACTGAAGCACATGTGTAACCCCGTACTTAGTAAAAACAAATAATCTAGTCAGTTTGCCGCACGTTTGAAAACAACAAAATATTTTTCAGCAAACCAGCAAACGAGACGAGAATATCAATCAGCGGCAGCGTTAACCTATCCCCGTGTCCTGAGGCGGCAAAATTAACACCCCAGACTCGGTAAAGCAGTGTGTTCCTCTCCTCCTACAGCCTAACCTAAGCCGCTGGGCAAGTTAAACACACACACACACACACACACACACACACACACACAGCCATGCACTCATTACCCCGCTGATGATAATGATCCTTCCCCTACCCCCCCTCTAACCCTCCCTCCCTTCCCTCCTGCCTTCCTCGCCTGCCTTACCCTCCCAGCTCATCCCCTAACGAGGCAAACAATAAGGTAGTTAGGATTACGTTGCATGGCCCTCAACGCCCACGATGCTTTGCGTGAATTAAGTACCAGTATTACCCGCAAACAAATGCGAGTCTTAATGATTATCTGACTATAAATACTGGCTGGGAAAAAATTGTTAATAATACGACGCAACGAGCTATGCAACTGCCTGTTTAAGTTAAGCTGGGGGAGGCTCAGAGAGAGAGGAGAGAGAGAGATGAGAGAGAGAGATGAGAGAGAGAGAGAGAGAGAGAGTGAGAGAGAGTTACAACCTCTTACATGCTAAATTTTAATACCGATTTCCTTTCGTTATTCACAATGATCTAAAATGGTTCGTGTGGCGGCCGCTAGATGGGATGGATTGTTACGGTTGGCATCCCTGATTCCCTCAACCACCACCATTACCACTCTCTCCCTCCTCTTCCTACGTGTTAATCTCTTATCCTTTCCATCTCCGTCATTGTTCTCTCTCTCTCTCTCTCTCTCTCTCTCTCTCTCTCTCTCTCTCTCTCTCTCTCTCTCTCTCTCTCTCTCTCTCTCGTATGCAGTTGGCATGCTTGTAATCACCACAACTACTGTAACTCCTCCCTCCCTCTCATAATTTTCTGTTTTAATGATAAAAGTTTAGTCTTTATAACACCACAACTGCAACACTTAGCCAGCCCCATTACTCACCGTTAACCTGCGCCATTCCGCCATAACACGACGAGCCAAAACACCACAAAAATGACACTTAGCCACGGAGACACGACTCGAGCACCATCCCCGCTGCCGTTTTCTTTCGGTACTGACGCCTGGTGGTGGAAAGTTAGACGCTGGTGATATCGGAGGTAAAGACGGTTTCGGCTCAGATTATGAAAGGATTTAGTTTTTGCTTCTTTTTTTTAATGATGACTGTATTTTTAATTTGTGTTTATCTTTATTTATTATTATTTAGTTTATATCCTTGTTGTGTGACTCAATTATTTTTTTAGAAGTTGGTTTCGTTTTTTTTTTTTTTTTTTTTTTGTTTACGAGTTCGGCTCATGCTTATTGTTTTCGGTTTTTTTCTTGTTATTTCCTTCTTGCTTTATTTTGCTTCTTTTTCTTCTATAAATGACATGCAAATCTTTCGTACCAAACCACTATTACTTTCATCTACTTTTTTTTTCATTACTTTTAAGAATTCGGTTAAAACTGTTATTATTCTTGATTCGTTCTTCTGTTTCGATTACATAGTTAGTTTTCTTTCTCTCCTTGTTGTCTTTGTTTTAACTTTTACTTCTGTTAATGTGTGTG
>NC_087181.1:710000-717500 GCF_035594125.1 Scylla paramamosain | reverse complement strand
CGCAGGAGTGTTTTATCATATAGTTGACAGACTCACGCGCTGATGATGACAATAAATTCACTCGTGGGAAGTTCAACCCTCCACCACCATCACCGCCACCTCCGTCACTGCCACCACTAACACCATCATTACCTCTATTATCCTCACCGCCACCACCACCATCACTACCTCCACTACCATCACCACCCTCAACACCTCCACCACTATCAACACTATCACCACTACTACCATCACCATCACTACCACCTCCATCACTAACACCTGTGCCACAACCACTGCTCATCATCACCACTACCACCATCACCACTACTACCGTCACCACTATCACCACTACTTAATACCTCCACCACCACCACTACTATCGCCACCATCACCAGTATCCCCACCATCACACTACCATTGCCACCACCACCACTACCATCATAGTCACCATCATTATTACCATCACCAAAGACACTATGAAGAGGAAAAGATATAAAAATAAATAGATAAATAAATAAATAAAATAAAAGGACGAGTACCAGAATAAATTAAATCGCACTAAGAAAAAAAAAGCAAATTAAAAGAAAAACAGAGAACTTCATATGGAAAAAATAACGAAAAAAAAATGGAGGCATCTGAATATAACTGTATGCAAGAGGTGCAGAAAGCTTCAAAAGAATAATAAAATATAACACATTGTTGCATAAAATCTAAGAGTTTTTATATGCACAAGGGGGAAAGATCAGAGGAAAAAAAGAATTTCAGAAAAAAAAGGCACACTAACTCTCTCTTCCGGAAAAGGGAGAGTAAAAAAAAATGCGAAGGAAGAATCAGTTTAGGAATACTGGTGCTTTGAAACTCTTCTCTTAAAAAGGTCATGCATTAGGGAAAGTTACATGAAATATACGAGAAATATAAAAGGAAGACACATTAGAGGCTGAAAAAAAAAAAAAAAAAAACAGTAAAAGAGACACGCTAACTGTCTCTCCCAAGAAAAGAAAAATACAAAATTGCTAGGGAAGAATCAATTTATGAATGTAGGAGCCTTGCAATTCCTCTCTTAAACACAGAACAAGTCGTAGAAAGAGTCAACTGAAGCATACGAGAAATATACAAATTTCAAGTAAAAAGACAAGAAAAAAGCAAGGACCAACTACTCGCCTCTCCCAGAAAAGAAAAAGTGAAGAATTGCAAAGGATTAATTAATTTACGAATGTAGGAAACTCGAAATTCTTCTCTTAAACAAGGTCAGGTATAAGGAAACGTTACTCGAAGCATACGAAAAAAAAAATATATATATAAATTTAAAGTAAAAAGATACCAACACTAACAAAAGCTGCTAAAAGAATTCAGGGTAAGAAAAGAGGAAAGCATGAACGATTAGATCAAATAAACCATCACGAAAATAAATAAATAGATAATTCAAAGTAACTGAAACCATGTAACAAATACACAGTGTCTAAGTGGAAACGTAACAAAAAATCTACCAACGCTGCTGAAAAAAAAAAGGTAAAAAAGACGAAAACATGAATAGTTAGATAAAAAAAAAATCAGGAAAAAAAAAGTAACCAGAAATTACAAAAAATATACACTGACTAAGTGAAAACGTAACAAAAATATACAAAAACCTGCAATAACAATTTAGTGTAAAAAAGAGGAAAACATACACGATTAAATTAAATACGTAGAACATCACGGAAATAAATGAAGAGATAAATAAAAGTACCCAAAACTATACAACAAATATACACTGTCTAACAAACAAATACATCTCAAAGCTGCTAAAAAGAATTACGTCAAGGGAGAATCCAATAACTACACGAGCAATATGTAAAAGATTAAACGTGAAGGTTAGGAAAAGAAATAAACAAAAGAAGAAAAAATATCATGCATAAAAACATTAGTAAGGCCGCTGAACGAATCGTATGCATACATAAGCTTGCATGTATTGAAGGAGCGCTTAGAACATTTGATACGATGCACAAACTGGAAAAAAAAGTCATAGGACGTAAGAAAAATTTTAGTCGAGAGCCAAAGTATATCGAAAAACTATCAGGAACCAAAGGACGAGAAAAGAGAAAAAGTTAAAGATTATTTAAAGAATGAGTTAATGTTTGGAGTGGCAAGCAGAAATAACGAAAGAAGAGAAAGTAAATATGAAAAAAAGACAAAAAAACTCTAAAGGATGGGGGAAAATATTGAGCGAAAAACAAAGGTAACAAAAAGGAGAAAAGAGGAAAGAAGGAAAGAGGAAACAACACAGACAATTTGGAGAATAAATAAACTTTTGAGTCAAGACCAAAAAATAATAATAGAAAAGAGGAAAGAAAAAAGAAAAGGGCGATGGGGAAGCGACAAGTAAAATTAAAAGAATAAAGAATTCTTTACTGAAGAGCAAAAACACCAAGTGAAAAATAGAACAACAAAAAAAAAAGAAGAAAAAAGAGATGAAAAAAAAAAACACACAAAGAAACACAGAGCAGAAGACGTTAACATACGAAAAAAAAAGTAAAGGAATTATACATAAAAACGAAGAAAAGGAGAATGAATGAATGAATAACAAAAGAAAAAAATAAAAGATAAAACATGCATAAACGGAGGAAGGAAGCGAGACAAGGAAGGCGCTAGCTGGAGAAACAGAATGACTGAATGTGTATGAATGCGTAAACCGTTGAAAAATTTAATTAAATAAAAATAGATACAAAAATGAGCGTCACAGAACCAAGGATTATAAAAAAAATGAAGTGAAAGTCAAAACTAAACAGATAAAAAGTAAAAAAAAAAAAAAAAAAACGGAAAAATGCAAGCTGGGACAGACAGATACATAAGAATTGCATAAGATAAAATGAAATAGAAATATATCTAAAAGAGGCTTCAAAACAATTACTGCAAAAAAATTACACAAAAGTGAGAAGCAGACAAATGAAAGTACTAAAGAATTAAAGGAGAGAATGGCGAGTTGAGTCGTAAGAGGTTAAGAAATAAAATAAAATAAAATAAAAATAGATATAGAAAAAAAAGAAAGGCATCGAACCAACAATCATAAAAGTTAAATAAAAGTCAAAGGTACACAGATAAAGGTATAAAAAATGCAAGGAGAGAAATGCAAGTTGAGACGAACAGGTATGTAAAAGTTACACGCGAAAATAAAAGAAAGCCACACGAGAAGTATTAAAACTATTGGAAATTAAAAAAAAATAAAATAAATAAATAAATAGAGACGAACATATACGTAAAAATAAGAGGTACAAATAAAAACGTCACACAATAAAGGGTAAATAGATTCAAATATTACAAGCCTAAAGAAAATAAATGAAAGAAGAGATGGTTAGACAAACAACAGATACGAGATGAAAATGAAAACCTCATACAAATAAGGATAAGATAAAGGCATTACAAGTCTAAAAGAACATAAATAAAAAAAAAAGCAAACAAACAAAAAGATACGAAGCGAAAATAACAAAAAAGTAGCACACAACAGCAACAACAACAACAACAATAATAATAATAATAATAATAAAAATAATAATAATAATAATAATAAAAACAAATAAATAGATAAACAAGAAAATAAACAAAAGCATGAGATGAAAATAAAAATTCCACCCAGGAAAAGAGGCCAAATGTACAATAGATAAAGGTAAATGAATAAATAAAAGTGACAAAACGAATAAATAAGTAAACCAATCAATAACCAGCTTAACGTGGAGGAAGGCAGACGTGGCTAATCCAATTCACATTAAAAATAAACAAAGTAAATCAAATAAACACCAAAATAAACACAACACAAGAGCATTAAATGGAAACATGAACGTGTAGGGAAGGTCAGAGGTTGAATATTAAAGTTTCTCACAAAAATTGATAACTTAGCAAATCAGGAGTCAATTCAGATTAGCAAATAAGCAAAATAAGTCAAATAATTACCAATATAAACACGTCACGTAGATATCATATGAAAAAAAGTACATTGGAGGACAGGAATCGAGTATTAGTCTCTTATAAAACCTCACAGTTAATAGGTTCTTAGCACTTCAGAGTCAATTCACTTTAAAAAATCATCGAAATAGGTAAGATAAACACAAATTCAAACACAACACAGGGACATTAAACGAGAACATGGACAGTAAGTAGAGGTCAGGAATCAAACATTGTTACAAAACATGGCAATTGATAGATTCTTGGCAAGTCAGAGTCAATTAGTAGTCACAAATAGTCCAAATAAGTCAAGCAAACGCAAATTTAAACGCATCACTAAATTAAATGAAAATGGAAGTAAAGTCGCGGGCAGGATTCGAGTATTAAAGTCTATCAAAAAACCTACCAATTGATAGATTCTTAGACTTAAGACTGAAGGAAAAGACACAATACAAAGGGGAAGTGAGTCTGGATTACTTGATTTCTGAAAGCCACTGTACAAATAGTAAATAACTGATAGATTCTTAGGATGTCAGAGAACTTTGGACTGAGGGAAGAAATACAAAACAGTGAAAATTAGTACAGAAACTTACTCGACTTCTGCCCGCCACTGTACAAGTAATTACGAATAAAACCAATGAATAAATAAAGACAGAGAGACGGCAAGAACATCAGTAAAGACGAGTGAGAAATAAAAAGGTTCGTGTCACTCAATATATGACCCTGAAAGAAAAATTATATTAAAGAACAACGAGAGAAATTAAGTGGTTATTAATATATGCATAGGTGAATTAATGGAGAAGTAAATTGCGAGTGTAAAAGAAAATATGAGTATTTTTTTGTGTATGAAAGAAAATTAGACAAATCTATGAATACAAAACAAGCAAAGGAAAGTAAGCATTAAAAAGATTGAAATAAAGAACACACACACACACACACACACACACACACACACACACACACACACACACACACACACACACACACACACACACACACACACACACACACACTGAAAAATGGTAGAAAACGCGACATTACACTACATGTACAAATAAACAAACAAATAAACAAACAAATAAATAGGATAAATAGAGATAGATAGATACTAAATAAATAAATAAATGAATAAATAAATAAACAAACTAACAAATAAACACATATATCTCGCACACATCAGCAAGAAAGAAAGAAAATAACAGTAACAGACAGCCTGACAGACACAAACATAAAGAATAAAAGGAAAATGTGAATATTTGACTATTGGAAACTAAAATAAATTAAAAAAAGAAAGAAAAATAATGAAAAGAAAAGACTAAAGCTTTAATTTCTCATCACATTTGATATAAAAAGAAAAAAGAACGGAGGAAAGAAAAATTAATGGGAGGAAGAGAAAAATTTTAAAATAAAAGAAGGAAAAGAAAAGGAGAAACAAGGAGGTTATCACAGTTAACATAACAAATAAAGGCAAAGAATAGAAAAATAAAACGAGAAAATGCTAAAAGAATGCTAAGAAATAAAAAAAAAACAAAGAAAAATTAATATTACTTATGAACTAAAAAAAATAAATAAATAAAAGAAACAAACCAAGACCACCATTTTAATTCATACTTAGAAAAATAAATAAATAAATAGAACAGAATTAAGAAGGAAAAAGATTATGGAAGAAAAGACACAAACAAGAAAAATATGACGAAAGATCAAGAAAAAAAACATTATACAAAAAACAATAATTCCTTACTAAAAATTTAAGAGAAAAAAAATTCAGAAAAAAAGGCACACACACAAAAGAGAAATAGAAAACAAGATGAAATATACAAATAAAAAAATAAATAAATAACAAAAAAAATATATAATTCCTTATTAGAAAAAAAAATATTAAGAAAGAGAAAAATAACTAAAGATGAAAAGAAAACACACACACACACACACACACACACACACACACACACACACACACACACACACACACACACACACACACACACACACACACACACACAAGAAAAAAAATACATAAAAAAAAACGAAATAATGGAAAAAGAAAACAAACGAACACACACACAAACACACAAAAAAGAAAATAACAAGAAAAAAACACACATAAACCAACCACACACTATTAAAACTAGCCCTACCCACACCCATACCCAACCCAATATCTACCCAGTACCCAAGAGTCACCCTGCCACCAAAACCCTCCGTCTTTTCTCTCCTTATTCCCGCACTCCCAGACCGCCACTACTCTTCGGCAGCGTCAGAGGACTGCTGACCAAAGAACTCCAGCAAGACGCGTCAGGGGCCGTGAGGGGAGGAGAAGAGGATGGTGGTGGTAGCGATGATGGTGGACAGCAGGAAGCAAGCCAGCAGGAACCTGTCGAACACCAGTGCCACCTGTGGAAAGACGAGAGAAAGAGGCAGGTCGTAAAGTTTGTGGTGGAAGTGACATGTGTTTGTGTTGGTGGTGTTTGTGTTGTGTGTGATGAAGGTGATGAGTCTGTTTGCTTTGTGTTTGGGGTAAATGTTGGTGCTTTTTTTGTGTGTGTTTATGGTGTTAGTTGGTTAGCTAGTTTATTTGTAAGTTAGTTGGTTAATAAGTGAGTGAGTGAGTGTGTGAGTTGGTAAGTCAAAATTTAGTTAGTTAATGAGTCAATTGTTTAGTTAGCTAGTTAGTTAGCTAGTTGATTAAGTGGTTAGTCAGTTTGTATGTCTGTTCGTGGTGCTAAAAATATAGTGTAGCGAGTGGCTGTGTTTTCTCATTATTTCGTTTATTTATCTATTTATTTATTCATTTTACGGTTTTTTGCTTGAATTTGCAAGTTGTTTTTCTGCTTCTTTGTTACTGAAAAAGGATTGATTTTTCTACTTACTTACTCTTACTCATTTACTCTTACTCATTTATTATCTCTATTTTTTGTTGTTTTGTTTACAGTGAAGACATCTGTTGGTTATGCTCAATTACAACTGTCTACTCTGAAAACTTGTGCCGTTTGTTTAGAGTGTTTGTTTAGATACGTGTCATTATCGATTATTATTTGTGTCTAGATGTACAATATACTTTGGGAGACTTTACTGTTTGCCTCTGTGATTTTGTTTACCTTGGTTTTTGTTCTTCAAAGTGTAATTGTTGTTTATCCAGAGCATGTATATTTTGCCTCGTGTTTTTTGTCTAATGTGAGGTCGTAAGTTTTTTTTTATTTTATTTTTTATTTTACTGTTGCTGTTGTTGTTGTTGTTGTTGTTGTTGTTGTTGTTGGTCGTGTTGATGATGGTGGTGGCGGTGTTAACGGTAATCTGTTTTTTTTTCTTTATATATCTTGTTTTGCCTTTGTTTTGTTATTTATTGTATGTTTATCTGTTGTCTGCAAGGATCTTACTGTCGTTTTCTTTGTTTCGTTCTTCATTATAAGCTTGCCTACTGTTCGCCTTCATCTTACTGCTTTTCTTTTTTTTTTTTTTTTTTTACCTTTTTTTGGGTGGATTTTCTGTTGTTCACCATAAGACCGTCTGTTGTTTGTCTGAATCTCACTGTTTTTTTTTTTTTTTCGTTAGACCTTTCTTTGTGTGTCAAGTCTTATTTCTTACATTTAACGTAAGATTGTC
>NC_087181.1:697500-705000 GCF_035594125.1 Scylla paramamosain | reverse complement strand
TTATATCTTCAGTGTTCGTTTTTCTTTTTTCTTAATTTTCTTCTTATTCGTTTTCTCATCATAATTATCTTTTTCTTTTTTTTTTTACGTTTTCCTCTTCCTTCTCGTCGCCTTCGCATCATTATATTTTTTTATCCTGTTTTCCCTTTTCTTGGCCATTTTCATCCTTGTCCTCGCGTTCATGTCCTTGCTAATTTGTTATTCATCGTCATCACAATTATAACCACCACATCATCATCATCATCATCATCACCATCATATTCTAATGCATTTTTTCCCATCTCCATCAAAGCCATAAAAAGACCTTCCTTAATTTAAATCCCTTTCTTTTATTTTGCTCTTCATTCTTATCATTCCTCTCATTTTCACGTTCCTTTTATTTTGTTCACCACCACCATCACCACCACCACCACCACCACTACGACCCTCTCATTTTTCATCTCTATCAAACATTTATTTTCTTTCCTCATTTTCATCACCGTTCTCATTTTCATGTCCTTGTTACTTTGTTCACCACCACCACCACCACCACCACCACCACCACCACCACCATCCTCTAATATATTTTCACCTCCTAACAAACTCATAAAGCAGATCAGATCTCTTCCCTTATCTATTATTTCCCTCGTCACTGTCATCACCGTCCTTGCGTCCTTATTATTATTACTCTTGTTCACAGCCACCACCACCACCACAACCACCACCACCACCACCACCACCACCCTGTAATACATTTTTCATACCGCTATCAAACTCATAAACAAAATCATGAGCAACAACATCCCTCCATCCCTTCCTTTTTCTATTATTTCCTTCCTCATTTTCATCATCGTTCTCGTGTTAATGTTATGCTATTATTCGTACCTGCCACTCTTGATTTCCACCACCACCACCACCACCACCACCACCACCACCTTCTAATACGTACATTTTTCACCCTGTATCAAAATCATAAACAAATTCCCGAAATCCCTTCCTTTCTCTACTATTTCCTTCCCTCTAACGTTCTTTTTTTTTATGTTATTCCTATCATTTGTCACTCTTACTCTCCACCACCACCACCACCACCACCACCACCAACAGCCCTCTATAATACGTTTTTTCACCCTGGTATCAAAGTCGTAAAGCAGATGAGGAGAGCAGCTTCCCTTAATCTCCCTGTGGATCAATAGTTTCGATGCGCTGAAGCGACGGAGTTACGGCATCAGGTTGGCGCGTTAATTAGGTATTGGGTATTTGGTAATAATTTGAGAGTTACTGAAACACGGATACTGAAATTACCGGGAAATATTGCGCTGGGATAATGAAAGCAGAGAGAGAGAGAGAGAGAGAGAGAGAGAGAGAGAGAGAGAGAGAGAGGAGGAGGAGGAAGGATACAAGGTAATAGTAGTGTAAGAATAAACACGAAGTAGTAGTAGTAGTCATAGTCGTAGTCTCTCTCTCTCTCTCTCTCTCTCTCTCTCTCTCTTACTAACACGTACACACACACACTCACCAGTAGTTTGGGAGGGCAGCTGCGTGGTAGCGGTGGTGGTGGTGCCGGTGGTGGGGGTGGCGGTGGTGGTGGTGTCGTTGTTGGGAGCCTGTGGGGGGTAGAGGCGGTGAGGGTGGAAGCGAGGCGACACGCTGAAGTGATCCACGCTCTCCACCTCGGTCATGTGCAGCTTGTCTGGGCTGAGAGACGTGAGCTTGATGCCGCCGCCCCCGCTCTGGCCTGAGGTCCTGCAGGGGAGAGGATAGCGGTGTTAGAGGGATGGAGGGTGTTGGAGAGAGAAGGGAGGGTGTGTTGGAGTGTTTAGAATGGCGAGTTACAGAGATAATGAACAAGAGGAGGAGAGAGAGGAGAAATGTATGTATGCATGTATGTATGTATGTATCCATATGTCTATCAGTTTGTATCTGTTTGTCTGTTTGTCTGCCTGTCCGTCTGTGTGTATTTATCTATCTATTCATCAATGTATCTGTTTTTATTTATGAGAAGAAAAGTTAAAGACACAGGATTGTTTAAGTCGAATAGTTAACAACAAAGAAAACAATGAGAACAGAGGATGTAGAAAGATAATAGAGATATGAATGATAAGAAGATAAATAGAGAAAGAGAAACGAAAAGACAGACGGATAAACAAACAAACAGACAGACAGACAGACAGAGAGAAACAGAAATGAAAGAGAGAGAGGTGTTACAGATAAACAAAAGAAAAAAAAATTTAGACAAAAAATATAGAAAGAAACAAGTGAACAAATTTTAAAAAGAGGAATAGATGAAGAAAAACAAAACAGGAAATTACGAAAAAAAGAAAAAAACGAATGTAGAGAGAATAATAAATGAAAAAAGAAATACGAAAGGAGACGAAGGGAATTAGATGAAAAATAAATTTGAGAAAAGAAAAAGAGGAGGAAGGAAGAAGGGAAAGAGGGTGTGAAATTAGGAAATGAGGATGAGAAAGGAGGAGAGAAGATTACTGAAGAGTTTTAAGGAGCGAAAGTGGATGGAGAAAATCAGGAGAAAGGAGGAGGAGGAGGAGGGGGGGAGGAAGGAAGGAGGGAGGAAGACAAATAACCAAGAAAGAGAGGAAGAAGAAAAAGGAGAGGAAGGGAAGTTGGAAGAAGATAATGAAGTGATGTAATGAAAATGAGAGAGAGAGAGAGAGAGAGAGAGAGAGAGAGAGAGAGAGAGAGAGAGAGAGAGAGAGAGAGAGAGAGAGAGAGAGGAGAGAGAGAGAGAGAGAGAGAGAGAGAGAGAGAGAGAATGACGAAATATGATATATGAGGCATGGGATTTGTGAAGGAAAAAAAAAAAGAGATGGAAGAGGAGGGAGGAAGCGGAGGAGGAGGAGGAGGAGGAGGAGGAGGAGGAGGAGGAGGAGGAGGAGGAGGAGGAGGTACAGAAAGAAAAATGGTGAAACAGCTTGAAATGAAAGGCGGTGCAACCCAGATAAAAGAGAATTTGGAAGAAGAAAACCGATAAGAAAAAACGGAGGAGGAGGAGGAGGAGGAGGAGGAGGAGGAGGTCAAAGAGAAGAAGAAGAAGAGGAGGACGAGCTAGAAGAGAACAACAACAACAACAACAACAACAACAACAACAACAATAACAACAAAAATAACAACAAACAACAACAACAACAAACAACAACAACGACAGAAACAAGAACAAAAACAACAACAACTATAATAACAACAACAACAAGGAGGAGGAGGAGGAGGAGGAGGAGGAGGAGGAGGAGGAGGAGGAGGAGGAGAAGAAGAAGAAGAGAAAGAAGAAGAAGAAGAAGAAGAAGAAGAAGAAGAAGAAGAAGAAGAAGAAGAAGAAGAAGAAGGACAAAAATATCACAGAAGAAACAGAGGAAAAGAAAATGAAAGCGAAAAGAAAGAGAAAGAGGAGGAAGAGGAAGAGGAAGAGGAAGAGACGACGACAACGACAACAACGAAGATGGCAATAAGAACAGGAGGAGGAGGAGGAGGAGAAGGAAGATGAGGAGAACAAGCAGCAAAAGAAAGCAAAAATTGAATAAATTGAAAACGAATAAAATAAAAAAAAAAAAAAAAAAAAAAAAGGAAGGAGGAGGAGGAAGACGAGAGCAAACAGTAAAGAGAAAAATTTAAATAAAAAGGAAAGGAAAAAAGAAAAAAAAAAAACAATAATAGCTAAGGAAGAAAGATGAAACAAAACAATAAAAAATAAAGGAAAGAATTCAATAAAAATACGTAAAAAGTAAAAAAAAAAGAAGTGAGAAGAAACATTAGAATAAAAAAAAAACATTAAAAGGAAGATAAATTAAACAAAAAACAAAACGAAAAAGAATAAAAAAAGCGGAGAGAGAGAGAGAGAGAGAGAGAGAGAGAGAGAGAGAGAGAGAGAGAGAGAGAGAGAGAGAGAGAGAGAGAGAGAAAGAGGAGAAAAAAAAGAGAAATAACACCAACACACACACACACACACACACACATCACACTACCCCCTCTCTCTCTCTCTCTCTCTCTCTCTCTCTCTCTCTCTCTCTCTCTCTCTCTCTCTCTCTCTCTCTCTCTCTCTCTCTCTCTCTCTCCCCCCCATCACCCCTTTCTTCACGGTGTCCCTCCGCCGTTTGACACTCTTATTTTTTGTCGCAATAATTACAGTTTTACCGCAGCCCTCATGTGTTCCCGCGACTGTCACACTCCGGCTATTAATTAAGGGAGCCTCTTCTTTTTTTTTTTTCATCCATTCTCTCCCGCGTAGTTAATTAAAGCTCAATATCACTCGCCGAATTGCCGATACATCACTTTTTTTTGTGCGTCTGTGTCCCTGTGTGTGTGTGTGTGTGTGTGTGTGTGTGTGTGTGTGTGTGTGTGTGTGTGTGTGTGTGTGTGTGTGTGTGTGTGTGTGTGTGCGTGCGTGTTTGTCTTTCGATCTATTGCTTATGATGGTGAAAGTTCTTGTTTAATTTTAACTAAGGGAAAAGAGGAAGAAGAGGAGGAGGAGGAGGAGAAGGAGGAGGGGACAACAACGACGATAACGAAGAAGAGGACGTGAACAAGAATGGAGGAGGAAGAGGAGAAGAAGGAGGAGAAGAAGAAGCAGAAGGAGGAGGGGAGAAGGAGGGGAAAGAAAACAACGACAATGACAACAAACAACAACGACGAAGAAAATAAGGAAAACTAGGAGGAGGAGGACGACGAGGGCGAGAAAAACGGTTATGTTGAGTGAGAATGACGAGGAGAACGAGGGAGAATAAAGAGAGAAAGAATAAAGCGAAGAATGAGATGAAGTGCAATTTCTCTCGCTTGGGGTCATGGAGCTGAGAGGAAATAAATGGGAAGGAGACGCGAGAGAGATTCATTAAGAGTCTCATTGAGGGAGTGACGGCAGAGGAGTGAAGGGTTGGTGTTCCTTCCTTCCATTCACTCCCGTACTGTGAAAACGCTTTGCTCTCTCACCACGACTATTTTCAAAGGCCACGGAGATGATAAGCCGGGTTCTCAAGAGTGTTTCTCCCCGTTAATAATGTAAAAATCTTGTTATAAAAACCATCAAAAATATCCTTAAAAACCCGTATAACTTCACCATAACTATTTCCAAAGGCCACAGAGATAATTATCCGGATTTTCACGAGTGTTTCTCCTGTTAATAGTGTAGGAAATCTTGTTAATCTGTCAGTAGAACCATTAAAAAAAAAACATCCTTAAAAAACCCATGTAACTTTAACATAATTATTTTCAAAGATCACAGAGATGATTAGCCGTGTTTTTCACGAGTGTTTTCTTCTGTTAACAATGTAGAAATCTCGTTATTCTGTCACTAGAACCATAAAAAACACCTTTAAGGACCCGTGCAATTTCACCTCGACTATTTTCATCCTCCTCTTCCACCTCATCTTCACCTTTCAGTTTTCTAATGCAGGAGAAAAAAATTTCCTCAACCTTCTCCACTCACGATTATCAGCTGCCCGTCTATCCCAGGTCACCCCAGCAACGCTTCTCTTCATCTAGTCTTCCATCTGCTGATTTACAATTGCTTCCTTCTGCCCTTATCTCAGTAGAGGTGGTTAGGAATGTGAGGAGAGAAATGGTGCCTCAACTCAGTCTTCTACTAGTATTGCAAGTGCATCAGGAAGCACTGTAGGCGGCACGAGCTCCTGAAGGCGTCACTTAATATCCAGTGCGAGCTATCAGGGATGATTAGCAAGGTTCTCAAGAAAGTTTGTCCAGTAAATAACATAGAAATCTTGTTAATCTGTCACTGGGACCATAAAAACACCCTTAAAAACTGGAGCCTTTTGAAATAAATCGAGGTGCGGCGCAGAAGAGTTTCAGAATAAGGTCCTTAGTAAGAGTACCAATCAAAAAAACTGCCCATTCTTTTTCTCCACTATCGTTTTAAGAGTTTTTCCTCAGTCTCACGTCCCTCTGATCTGCTGACACTTCTAGCAAAAACCTGATGATTGATAGTTACTGTGGAAACCAAAAGGGAGTTAAGATTGAGGGACAGCACAAAACAGAGCGAGTGAGTGAGACAGATTGGTTGACGTGAAAGGATTGTATAATTCTGCTATTGCGTTCACTCTTGGTGTCTCATCTCTGCTGCCTTTAAGTGAATGTGGTAGTAGTGGTGGTGGTGGGTAGTAGGGGATGGTGGTAGTGGTGGTGGCAATAAGAACATAAACATATGAACACAAGAAAATAAGAAAAACTGCAAGAAGATACAGGACTCCACGTGGCAGACTATCTATCTGTCTGTCTGTCTATCTATCTATCTATCTAAGTACGAATAGCTACCCACCTACGTACTTTCCCACCTTGTCTATCTACGTCTCTTTCTATCTACCCACACACCTGTCTATGTATATATCTACCTATCTATCTATTTATCTATCTGTTTTCCCTCCTTCCACTGCACTAGTCATCGTACCCCAGGCAGTGCAGCACGAAGGCAAGCTGAGGTAATAAACGCACTCGGTTTGACGCAATGATTCCCCGGTGATGTAGCAGCGAGCGGCGTGAAAATGATGTGCTGAAATGAGCAGTAATTCCTCCTCCGTTACTGCGGGCTGAGGTGGCGGTAATGATTGCCGGGGCGACCTCGGGTTATGAGGGATGGGAAACACTTCAGGGAGGTTAATTTCAAGGGATCCCAGTGTGTCTCTTGTTCTTCCTTCTATTGTTACTACTACTACTACCTACTACTACTACTACTACTGCTGCTGCTACTACTACTACCACTACTGTTACTGCTGCTGCTACTACTACTACTACTACTACTACTACTACTACTACTACTACTACTACTACTACTACTTGCTGCTGCTGCTGCTGCTGCTGCTGCTGCTGCTACTACTACTACTGGGAAAGATTCATCAAAGTGTCTTCGGTATGTCTTTTTCTTCCTCTTTCTTTTGTTGTTTCTCCTACTACTACTGTTACTACTACTACTACTACTACTACTACTACTACTACTACTACTACTACTACTACTACTACTACTACTACCACTATTAACTAACTACTACTACTTCCCAACCCCCGTCCCTTCTTCTCTTCTCCATCCTCCTCCTCCTCATCTTCACCTTTCAAATTTCTAATGCACGACAAAAATTTTCCTCAGCCTTCACTCACGTTTATCAGCTGCACCGTCTATCCCAGGTTCCCCTAGCAACCCTTCTCTTCATCTGGTTCTCCATCTGCTGATTTACAATTGCTTTCTCCTGCCCTTATCTCAGTAGAGTGGTTAGGATGTGAGGAGAGAAACGGTGCCTCAACTCAGTCTTCTACGAGCATTGCGAGTGCATCAGGAAACACTGCAGGGCGGCACGAGCTCCTGAAGGAACGTCACTTAATATCCAGTGCGAGCCATCAGAGGCCAGGCGATCATTCAACAGTCAGCCACTGGAGAGATGAGAAAGCTGGAGGAGACGGCTCAGAGAACTTACTAACTTCATGAGAGCTGTTTTAACAACGCGTGAGATGCGAAAGCCTCTAGTTTCGATTAATAGTATTGGATACAATGAGAATGTTCATTGTAGAAAG
>NC_087181.1:677500-695000 GCF_035594125.1 Scylla paramamosain | reverse complement strand
ACGTCAAGGGTTGGGAGATGGAGAGGGGGAAGGAAAGGCAATGGGAAAGTGAGACGGAATAGGTATGAAGGACGTGTATTTATTGGACAGGTTATATCATTCATCTATCTTCATATTGTTCACGCCACTTTGTATTGGCAGGAGGAGCATTACTATTCTGTTTATTGTTATAGTATTCGTGTGGATTTCATTATATTTACTGTTGCATCGATAATGTTCACTTTTACCTTCGCTGGTTGGTGACGGAGCATAAAGGAATGCAAAGTACAATGAAATACAAACTGAGCGAGAAAAAAAAAAACTAACAGTGTCGAAATACAAAGGAATAAAAAAAAGGAGGAAAAAAATACAAAGGAATATGTTATACAAAAAAAATACAAAAGGGATAAAATGAAAAAAAAAAAACAATGTGTAGTGACGAATAGCAAAGGAATAAGAAAAAGGGGGAAAATAATGATACAAAAATACAAAGGAATACATCTTACAAAGGAATATAAAAAGAAAAAAAAAATAGTGATACGTAATTTTGAAACACACAACGATGAAAAATGTGGAGAAAGGAATGTCTGTCTATTTTATTTATTTGTCTGTCTGTCTGCGTGTCTGTCTATCATAAAAGGCAAACCAGGTAGGAGAGAGAGAGAGAGAAAAAAAAAAAAAAAAGAACCGGATCGTTCAAAATAATGTGTTGATGTATTCGTATTTAAGCGTCCTGTACATGTTAAAAATTGAATGTGTTAGTCTATTTTTAGCATTTGAACATTTTATACAGCTGTGAAAAAAAAAAAAAAGTTGCTGTCTGTACTTTTTTTATGCCATAGAGAAATGAGTCCGTTTGAGCTGATATGTTAAATTATTTGTTTATCTATCTATCTATCTATTCATGCATCTATCTGTATACTTTTTTTTTATTTATTCATCTATTTTTTTTGTTCTTTAAACTATCAATGCACTCATCTGTTTTTTCTATGTAACAATCTATGAATTTATCTATCTACATACTGAACTATATATCTACGCATCTATCTCTAAGTCTATCTACTCATTTATCTACCTGTCTTTCTGTCTATCTATTTATCTATCTATCTATCCATCCATCTATCTATCCGTCCATCCATCCGTCTATCTATCTATCTATATATTCATCTACCTAACTACCCATCTATTTATTTTTCTACCTAGTACTTACCTACCTACCTACCTATCACACAATCTCTGTCCATCGGCATTCAGTCATGGCCAACATTCAACTAACAAGCTTTACTCAAACTTCCCCGGCATTTACCACTTTCCCTCACTCGTAAGCCTTCTGATCTGCTGTCAATCTCCTTACAAGACTCGACACCCAACAGATGCCAAGAAGCTCAGGGGACTTAAGACTGAAGGAAAACACAAGAGGCAGTGGTCATAACACCCATAGTCTGAAACACTTCTGCGCCTCATCCACACCGTTTTCAAGAGGCTGTAGTTGAAGTTACTTGGGGTTTTCAAGGATGTTTTTAAGGTTCTAGTACAGATTAACAAGATTTCTACATTATTAACAGGAGAAACACTTTTGAGAACCGGGTAAATAGTCTCTGGGGCCTCTGAAAATAGTCGTGATCAAGTTGCACAGAATTTTAATGATGTTTTTATGGTTCTAGGGGCAGATTAACAAGATTTCTACATTATTAACAGGAGAAACACTCGAGATCCCGGCATATCATCTCTGTGGCCTTTGAAAGCAGTCGCGGTGATGTTTTCAATCATGCTTTTCCTGTTCTATTGACAGATTAACAAGACTTCTACATTATCAACAGGAGAAACACTCTTGAGAACCCGGCAAACCATCCCTGCTGCTTTCGAAAATAAGTGTTGAGAGGGCAAAGCGTTTTAGAATACTGGCCTTGGTTTGGCAGGTTACTTGACTGTACTGTTCCTAAGTATCTGTTTTGTGTGTTCGTTCAGACCACAATCAGCTGGCCATTACATTTCCTGATGGGGAAGCTGAAGAGGGTGGAGGAAGGGAGCGTGTGACAGCGTCGAGTAGGGAGAGAGAAGGTAGAGGGAAAGGGAAGGGAAGACAGGAAAGGAAAGGGAAAGAAGGTTTGGAGGAAGAGAGCATGAGATGAAAGGAAGGAAGGAAGAGAGGAAGAAAAGAAAGAACGAAAGAAAAATGAAAAAATGAAAAAAAGAAAGAATGAACAAAGGAAAGAAGGAAGAGAAAAAGAGAAAAGGGTGAGAGAAAGAGAGACAGAGAAACGAAGGAAAATAAGATCCTAGAGAAAAAAACAAGAACGACTGCAAAGTTACTTATTTTTTTACTTCCTTCATATATCTAATTCATTGTATCTACCCTTTTATTTTCCTTTACTGCGCGCCATTTTTAATCAATTTCCCTTACAATCCACTTCCCCTTTGTAACCTGAAGTCATTTATTTCTTATTTTCCTTCACCATTTGTCTAGCTCACCCTACATTGCATATATATTTTTTTTCAACTGTACATTTCTCTTTACTGTATTTCCCTTTTATCATTTATTTCCCTTATGCACCCTCGCCACTTCCCGCCTGACGCAGAGGGGAAAAAACGGCGGGGAAGGAAATCTCTAGGGGATAAAAACAACACAGGAGAGATTAGGGTTGTGTTTGTCTCAGAGTCAGTGTGTGTTTTGTGCCTTACGTTACTTGTGCATTTATTTATTCATTTATTCACCGTATTGCAATTTACAGAACGTGTTTGACTGCCTGAAGGAGGAACGAAGGAGGGGTGGAGGGGGGAGAGAGGGAGGGGAGGAAGGAGGGTAGGAAAGAGGTAGTGTAGTTTTACGTTTTTATTGATATTTACCTGTGTTACTTAATTTGCGTATATAGGTATTGAATTCTATTTTTTGGTAAGGGGTGAAGGAGGGATGACTAAAGGGGAGAGGGGGTTAAGGGAAGAGAGAGGAGGAACGACGGGGTAGGAAGGAGGGGAGGAAAGAGAAAGAATTGTTTTATTTTTTTCTAATCATATTTAAAGGTGGCATTTAATTTGTCTATTTAGATTTATTTAGTAAGGGGTGAAGGAAGGATGAGTAGAGGGAGGGAAAGAGAGAAAGAGGAGGTAGGAGAAGAGAAAAGAGGAGGATTTAGAATAGATTCGTGAAATAATATCTAGGCGTGTTAATTTAATTTGTCTATTTATTTAACTTTTTTTAGTAAAGGGTGAAGGAAGGATGCGTGAAGGGGAGAGACTGAAGGAGAGGGCTGAAGGAGGAAAGAAAATAGGAGAAATTGCTTGGATTTCTGAAATAATATCTACATGTCTGAGGGGGGGTTCCACTCATACCGCTCTTCTAGACAGGGTGGAATCAAAAGCTTTTCGTCTCATCAACTCCTCTCCTCTAACTGACTGTCTTAAGGTTCTTTCTCATCGCCACAATATTGCATCTCTTGCTGTCTTCTACCGCTATTTACATGCTAACTGCTCTTCTGATCTTGCTAACTGCATGCCTCCCCTCCTTCCGCGGCCTCGATGCACAAGACTTTCTTCTTTCTCTTACCCCTACTCTGTCCACCTCTCTAATGCAAGAGTTAACCAGTATTCTCAGTCATTCATCCCTTTCTCTGGTAAACTCTGGAACTGCCTGCCTGCTTCTGTACTTCCACCTTCCTATGACTTGAACTCCTTCAATAGGGAGGTTTCAAAGCACTTATCCTTCAATTTTTGACTACCGCTTCGGACCCTTTTGGGGGACCGGCATCTCAGTGGGCCTTTTTTTTTTTTTTTTTGTTGCCTTTGGCCGGTGTCCCTCCTATATATAAAAAAAAAAAAGCTGTTGAATTGGTCTATTTAGGTACTTCAGTTTTTTTTTTTTATAGTAAAAGATAAAAGGAAGAGAGAGATAAAGAAAGAAAGGAGACGAAGAAAAGGAGAAAAGAGGAAGGTCTGTTATAAGTTTCTGATATCGTATGTACAATTGTTATTTAATTTGCCTATTTAAGTGTATTCTAGCTCTGTCATTAGAGAGGACGCGAACTACACTTTATTTATTCTTAGCTTCGTATGTTCTGTGTTTCTCTCTCTCTCTCTCTCTCTCTCTCTCTCTCTCTCTCTCTCTCTCTCTCTCTCTCTCTCTCTCTCTCTCTC
The DNA here is from genome assembly GCF_035594125.1 of Scylla paramamosain. NCBI lineage: Eukaryota > Metazoa > Arthropoda > Malacostraca > Decapoda > Portunidae > Scylla > Scylla paramamosain. The sequence continues at coordinate 690,890 of NC_087181.1, read as the reverse complement.
TCTCTCTCTCTTTTACTGGTATAATATTCTCCTCGCCTGTATCACCCCTCCTAGTCGATTCCGGATATCTATTTCCACTGGGAAGCTCCACTTTTTATATCTTTCAAACATCTCCTTCTCTCATCTTTTTCTTTTTCCATATATAGAGTTTTTTTCTCTCTCTCTCTTTTTTGCCGGTGTATATTCCTTGCTCCTGTCACCCCTCCTAGTCTCTTCTGGATATCTATTTTTACCGGGAAGCTGAACTTTTTATATAATTCAAACATCTCCTTCTCTCATGTTTTTCTTCTTCCGTCTGTACATATCTCTTCTCTCTCTCTCTCTCTCTCTCTCTCTCTCTCTCTCTCTCTCTCTCTCTCTCTCTCTCTCTCTCTCTCTCTCTCTCTCTCTCTCTCTCTCTCATCTTTTCTTCTTCCGTCTGTACATTTGTCTCTTTTTTCATCTTTTATTTTTTACAAGTGTATATTTCTCGTCTATGTCACTCCTCCAGTAGTCTGTTCAAGATTTCTGTTTCTACTGGGAAGCTGCACTTTTTGTACCATTCAAACATCTCCCCTTCCTCAACTTTTCTTCTAATCCAGTTGGTATACATTGCTTACCTTTATTATCCCTTCCTCTAATCTATTCCAGGGATGTTTTTATTTTTTTTATTTATTTATTTATTTTTTTTTTAAGGGGAAGCTGTAGTTCTTATCTCTAACATCTCCCCTTGCTCAACATTTCTACGTGTCCTGTCAACTCTTCAGCTTCTTTGTCCCACAGTAATAAATGCTTCTAAATACTTTCCCATTCAGTTCATTTCCATAATATTAGCGTACGTCTCTCTAGTGTACCCGATTACTTTGACATCTCATTCTTCTTTTTATTCATACTTCCTCTCTGTCATTTCTCATTCTACACTATTCTATATTTGTACTTTTTATGCCATTCAAATTTCTCTCTTTCCTCAGTTTTCGTTTTCATGTTTCCCCTTAAATATCCATTCTTCATTTGTCCCAACAGTGATATATGTTATCATAATATTTTCTCAATGAACCTTCGTAGTATTTTTAACCATATACTCGATGTACATGCTCATTTTGACATCATACTCAATTTTATTCACACTTCGCCTCCGTCACCTCTTCTAGTCTATGCCAAGGATCTATATTTTTGAGGGAAACTGTACTTATTCTTATCGAACACCTCTCTTCCCTCAACTTTTTAATTTCCTTTCAAATATCCAGCCACTCTTTATCCCCCCAAAAAATACATCCATTCTAATTACATTTTGCTCGTTCGTTCGTTTCCAATAGAAGAGGTTGCATTACTCCAACACTCCTGGTAACTATGACACACCTCACTCATCTATTTATTCATGCCGCACAGATTCTATTCTCCGGGACGTGCTTGACACAGCTCACGCAGAGGGGATGGGAATGTGTCGCCCTCATATTGTGCTTTTAAACAATGAAACTTTTACATAAGAGATTAAGTCATGGAAGAGGAGCAACACGCGGAGAGGGAACATTTGTCTATCCACGTAGTATTTACGTAGAAGGAGCACAGGAGTATATGTCTATCCGTGTAAGAACATTTATCTATCCACTTAAAAGAAATATTTATCTGTCCATGTGGGAGCAGCTGTTCATCCATGTACGAGCGTCTATCTATCTATCTCTCAGTCGTTGCTATATGTTTATTTTCCTTCCTGAACTTATTTCGATGTCAAGGATATACAATAATAAAATAAAAATACCATTCAGTATTCAAAAAATTCCCTCCAAACACAGATAACGAGAAAGAAAGAAAGAAAAACTGCTACTTAATATTAAAGTTCCCCCGAAAAAAAAGAAAAAAAGAAAAGAAAAAAAGGTTTAATATAGTGAAGTCCCTCCCCACAAAGAGTTAATTATAAGAGATTCCTTAGATATCGCGTGTGTCTATGTGAAGATGAAGCGATGAAAGGGAAGCAGCCTCGGATCGAACCTTGAACAGCACACTCAAGGTACAGTCTCTGCCCAGCGAGCCACAACGATCGCCGCCTCCATTGTGTATTCAGGCTAACCTTGTCTGTCCCGCTACTAGAGGAAGAGTTAGTCGTTTTTCTCTCTTTTTTTGTTTTCTTTTTAACAGGGTTGTGGCTAACGACGAAAATAAATAAATAAATAAATAAATAAATAAATAAATAAATAAACTGAAGGTCCCAGTCACGAAAACCGTTTAAAAGTAAGTAAGAGAGAGAGAGAGAGAGAGAGAGAGAGAGAGAGAGAGAGAGAGAGAGAGAGAGAGAGAGAGAGTGTGTGTGTGTGTGTGTGTGTGTGTGTGTGTGTGTGTGTGTGTGTGTGTGTGTGTGTGTGATTGATTCATGACTGCTGGCTTAATTATGATGAGTGGAGCGTGTGTGACGTAGACGATGAAGAAAATTTAAGAGAAAATGAAAAACGAGATTTTTTTTTTTTTCAATATTTGTGTAGTCATCTATTTATTCTTTTCTCTACGTATTATTTATTTACTACTTTCATTCAATATCGGCTCGACTTCTTGTTCATTTAATTATCTATCTATCTATCTATCTATCTATCTATCTATCTATCTATCTATCTATCTATCTATATATATATATATATATATATATATATATATATATATATATATATATATATATATATATATATATATATATATATATATATATATATATATATATATATATATATATATATATATTAATTTATAAATCTATATGTATCTCTTATCAATGTTTCTATTTACCAGGGCGCCTTAAGACCCAGTTATGGCTGGTACATTAAATCAATCTATTTTATCTACCTATCTACCTCTTTATCAGAGCGCTTGTAACTCAGCAGCAGTTTTAATTAGGTTAGTTTGCCAATCACCATTACGTAAATACCAAAATAAATATAAAACAAGGAAAAAAATAATGCACTTTTAAGAATGATCGGTGCACTGCAATCTCTAAATGTGTATTAACTGCTAATAACATGACGCTTCTTATTTCTATCTGAGCAAATCCTGGACACTGTTATCAAGCAAACGTAAGACCACAGGCGATACAAGTACATCACCGCTTCTTGCTGTAAGAGTTGTACACTATTTAGAAATCTTACTGTTAACTTTCCCGAGACCATTTCACTTGTTATTAGTGGCATATTAGTACATCTCACCCTTACTTTGCGCTAATTTTCCATCCTTACTGTGGTGTATTTAAAAATCTTATTCTGTCTGGTGTATTTAGGAATCTTTCTCTTAACTTACTCCGAACAATTTTACTTCCTATCAGTGGTGTATTTAGAAATCTTACCCTTTACTTGCGCCAATTTTAGTTGCCGGTGTATTTTAACAACTTACGTTTACCTGACGCCAATTACTTGCTATTAGTGATGTATATTTCAACATATTACTCTTTACTTACACCAAATTAACTCTCAAACAAACAAAACTCTCTACTTTCGATGGACTTAGTTGCTATTATTGGTATACAAAACTTACCCAACTTCTAGCAAACAATTTTAATAACCTGCCGACAAGCCATAGCATTCAGAGGGATAAGACTGGCTGCATCAACACATAAAGATAAACCTGAAGAGAACCATGAACTGCAAATTGCCTCCAGTACACGGGGAAGGGAGCGGCAGCCAGGCAAGGGGTGGATCAGTCCTACTTGTTGTTACGGTGTGCATGCATTCATGATTGCACTCACTGATTCATTGATATGCTGGAACACAATGCACATCACGGGATACAGGACAGAGGGAGAGAGGGAGAGAGACACAGAGAGGGAGAAGAGAGAGATGACGGATGACGGATGAGAGAGAGAGAGAGAGAGAGAGAGAGAGAGAGAGAGAGAGAGAGAGAGAGAGAGAGAGAGAGAGAGAGAGAGAGATAGAAATTGGTTGGTTGATATTTTGCTTGTGAAATCTACATTTATGATTAGCTTAGTAAGGGAAGAGAAGGGAAGGGAAGGGAAGGGAAGGGAAGGGAAGGGAAGGGAAGGGAAGGGAAGGGAAGAGAAGGGAAGGGAAGACATAGGGAAGGGAAGATAGATATAGAAAAGGGAAGATAGATGGAATGGAATTGAAGGGAAGGGAATAAAATGGAAGGAAAGGAAAGAGAAGGGGAGGAATAAGGAGGAAATGTGAAGTAAAGGGAACTAATGGAAGGTAAAACTGACGAAGGGCATAGACTGCTGCCGGAAGAGTGGCCTGAGGAAGGAGGAGAAGGAGGAGGAGGAGGAAGGGACGTGGAGGTACAGGAGAGGAGCGTAAAAGAGAGAGAGGCATTGTAGCGCTGGAGAGCAAATTAATTCTGTACCATCTGATTCAACGTAATTTCTTGTGCTTCGCTGTGCAGAGTAACTGGTGAAACGACCCAGCGACCCTCGTGTGCCCGGGCGAGGGAATGAGGGAGTGAGGAAGTGAGCTGGTGTCGGAGCAGTGCAGGGAAAGCTTCCTAATGCCAAGTGAGATGAAAACGGATGGTCATGGACGGGAAATTTAGACGTGTTGGTGTGTTATCTTGACTTGTAAGAGCGTTAGTGATACAGACTGGGGTTCTTAAGGATGGTTTTATGGTTTTATTGGTGGTGTGTCATCTCTGGTGCGTCTTGGTGTCTTTGGTGTGGCTTGTAGGAGAGTTAGTGATACGGACTGGGGTTCTTAAGGATGGTTTTATGGTTTTATTGGTGGTGTGTCATCTCTGGTGCGTCTTGGTGTCTTTGGTGTGGCTTGTAGGAGAGTTAGTGATACAGACTGGGGTTCTTAAGGATGGTTTTATGGCTATATTGATAGTGTGTCATCTCTGGTGTGTCTTGGTGTCTTTGGTGTGGCTTGTAGGAGAGTTAGTGATACGGACTGGGGTTCTTAAGGATGGTTTTATGGTTTTATTGGTGGTGTGTCATCTCAGCAACTATTAACAGGCTCTAGTGAAAGATAGAGGGATGTTCAAAGATGTTTACATTCTTGTTGTGGTCATACCAGGAATTCTGTATCATCAATGTGAGGAGAACAATGACAGCTTGACCAGTTATCTCCTTTGCCTTTAATCAAAAGCGATTCTAATAGGGGTAAATTATTCTACAGTTAAACTGGGAAAAAAATAATAAAAACGTATGGTATGTTTATGGAACAATTGTTAGATATTTAGGCGTCTTGTCTCTACTTGTTATAAGACTGACCGGGATTTCCAAGGGTGATTTTATGGTTCCAGCGCTGGTTTAGTGAGGGCGTGTTATCCCGACAACTTTTAAGAGGGTCTACTAAAAGTTTTCAAAAGGTGTTTTCACAATTAAAGAGTTACATAGCTTACCAAGGATTCCGCCATGATCAGTTGAAAAGCAGCCATTATTTCAGTGCCTCTGAGAATGTTATTATATAAATATCAATCTTCCTACCGCTAAGTGGGACGAAAAGGCAACGTGTGGTATTCTCAGATGCTTGGGCGTGTTATCTTGACCTGTTATCAGAAATGTAGTGGAAATTATTGAGGTTTCCCCGGGGAGTGTTTATGGTTGATAGATTAGTTAGGATTCCGCATCGGAGTGTTATCTCAGCAACTTTTAATTAACTCTAGTGGAAATTATTGAGATTTTCAAGGGTGTTTTCATGATTCCATTGATCTCTCATTAAGGATTCTGCATCACCGGAGGAAAAGAGCCCAGAGATCCAAACTAATTATATCTATTCCCTTTAAAAAAATTAGTTGTAATAAGATCCCGAGGCATTTTAGAGTACGAGAGAGAGAGAGAGAGAGAGAGAGAGAGAGAGAGAGAGAGAGAGAGAGAGAGAGAGAGAGAGAGAGAGAGAGAGAGAGAGAGAGACGAGACGAGACTAGACAAGAAACGACAGACAAAATAGACAGACAGACAGACAGACAGACAGACAGACACAGAAAGAGACAAAAAACAGACAGACGAACAGATAAACAAACAGAAAGACAAAATAGATAGCAAGATATATAGATAGATATATAAATTTATAGACAGACAGATAAACAGACAGACCAACGGAATCAAACACACAGCCAGACACAGAAAGAGAGAAGGACAAATTCAAACTTAAAAATATATCTGCCTTGGCGCACAGGACCCTTCAGTACCGCGACGACTGGCCAAGAGGGAGGCCACGCGTCGGACAAGATAAATAGATACATAAATAATCTGAGACTAAGTGGCACCCGGGCGGCCCATTGCTTAAAACAAAAAGTCAGCAATTTAAACTAACCCTACACGTGTTTACCTCTGCGACGGGAAGAGAAGGGAAGGGAGAGGATGGGAAGGGAAGGGGAGATGGAAAAGCACTGTGAAAGATAAAGGAAAAAGGAAACTTGCGAGGTGGAGTAGAAATATAAACTAAATTAAAGAAAGTATGAAGAAGGTAAGGAAGAGGAAGGGGAGAGAAAAGTGAACGATAGCAGCAAGGGAATGGGAAGTGAGACAAAACTGTGGAAGAGAAGGAGAAAGAGGAAAGATAATATGAAGAAGGGAATGAAAAGGAAAAAAGGAAAATGGAACATAAAGTAAAGGAACTGAAGATAAGGAAAGGGAAGTAGAAACAGAAAGATATTTTATGTAATAGAAAGGGGAAAAAAAGGGAAAAGGGGAGGAAGGAAACGATAGTGAAGAGAAGGATACAAAGGAAGGGAAACGAGCTGAAACGAAACTAGAGTTACATACACAGCTGAGCGGTAAGAAAGGAAAGGAAAGGAAAGGAAAATAAAGAAAAGGAAGGAAAGAAAACGACCGAAGAAATAAAAAAAAGTAGAGCCAATATAAGAAAATGAAAAAAGGAAAGAAAAAAAATAAATAAAAAAGGAAAAAGAGAACATAAAAGAAAACAAGATAAAAAAAAAACATGAAAAGAGAAAATATTATGAAATTACAAAAGTTACAGTACGTACCAAATTTGTCCGTTTTTGAAATGAGAGACATGAATAAATTACTGTATTCATTAATCCCGGAGGAACAGCTCATCTCCTACAGGTGAGGAGGAGGAGGAGGAGGAGGAGGAGGAGGAGGAGGAGGAGGAGGAGGAGGAGGAGGAGGAGGAGGAGGAGGCAGGGAGGCAGGGAGGAGAGAGAGAGACTTGCTTGTTTGTGTGCGGTAAATTAAGGTGCGCTGAATTAAATGTCAGGTTTGTTGAGTTGAGGTTATTATTAATTTGTCTGTTGTGAACTGCGTCTGTGGTGGTGGTAGTGGTGGTGGTGGTGGTGGTAGTGGTGGTGGTGACGGTGGCGGTGGTGGTGGTGTGTTTTTTTTAATGAATGTGCTGGAGAAGGACGAGGAGGAGGAGGAGGAGGAGGAGAAGAAAGAGGACGAGGACAAGAACAAGGGCGATACATTTATTTAAGTAGTTTGTGTTATTTGTCTCCCTAATTTTTCAGAAACGTTGGTGCTTTAATGCTATTACTGGCTTTTGTATTGAAGGAAAGGGAAGAGAAGATAAGGAAGAGAAGGAAAGGGAAGGGAAGAGAAGAATGGAAAGGAGGGGGAAAAAACACTGAAAAGAGGAACAGCTTGTAATGATGTTCGTATCCCTGGAAAAAAAAGAGTAAAAGAAGGAAAAAGGAGGGAAGAGAAGAATGATAGGGAAGGAAAACATATTGAAACGAGAAAACAGCTTGTATTGATGTTCGTACAGGTGGAAAAAAAATTAGGAAGAGAAGAAAAGGAAAGCGAAGAGATGGATGGAAGAGAAAGTAAAGAAATCGTAAAAAAAAAACAGCTTCTGGCAACGCTGATTGATGAAGTGACTTAACATGTCTTAACCATAAAGGAATTAAAAGTTTGAGAAGTGGTGTAACATTTCTTAAGTATATAAAAACAGAAAGTGGCATTAGTATTTTGAGTCAATGAATTAACTATATTGGTTAAAGGGGAAGGTGACAGGAGTATGTGCTTTGTGGATCAGCTGAGACGATATAGCATGAGGGCAGGATAGAAAATCAAGAAGACTCCTCCCCACCCCCACCTCCCTCCTTTCCTTCAACACACAAGTGGAGGGAAAAACTGCAACACAATACTTGAGAAACGAAGCAAGATTTAACTTTTCACTGCAATATGCGACAATTGACGGCACTGAAAGCACTGTAGTAAACCCTTACAGACACTTATAAAGAAAAGGAATTAATACAACTTTCCATTTCTATCCATCATAATATTCAGAAGAGGCTGCCTGACATAAACCAAATATCTCTCAGTGTTTTAATTATGATGTGCCCAAATAGCAGTGAAAGGATTAAGCAAGTGACTTTTATTTGCTGGTTTTCGAGTTAGCGAGTCAAATTAATCAACCACATTGCGTCTCATGAATCTCTAATGGGAGTGAATTATTACAACTCCATCATGACGTCGCAGAGAAGTTGGCATGGGCAGACCTTACGAGGACCGTACACTGAAACACATTTGCAAGGCACCAGATGAAGTTTTGCAGGTTTATGAGGATGTTTTTATGGGTCTAGTGACAGATTAGCAACATTTCTGTATTATTTAAACGAGAAACACTCGTAAGAACCTGGCTAATCATCTCTACAGCCCTTGGGAATAGTCGTGGAGAGAGAGCAAAGCCTTTCTAAATACGATCCCTGACTACATATGAGAGAGAGAGAGAGAGAGAGAGAGAGAGAGAGAGAGAGAGAGAGAGAGAGAGAGAGAGAGAGAGAGAGAGAGAGAGAGAGAGAGAGAGAGAGAGAGAGAGAGAGAGAGAGAGAGAGAGAGAGAGAGAATCACAGAAGGAAGGACTCCAGGACAGTTTTTTTCCACCAGGACAGAGGAGAGGCAACATTGTCGGTGCACATTTGTTATTCTCCTGATTAACAGATACATTATTAATCTGCTGAATGTTTAATCAACTATATTATTGATAGATTAATACTAATTTATTAATATTCTATAACCTGTACTGATGGACAAATGAGTGAGTTAAGAAGAGGAGGAGATCATGGAGGAGGAGGAAGACGAGGAGGATGACAAGGAAAAGAACGAAGATTACCTAGGAAAATCATATTCTATAATGAGGGTATCTGTTGGACTGCAAATAATTACTGTAATCTTTATTTTTATTTTATTTTATTTATTTATTTACTTTTCTTATTTTTTTTTCACGCACTCTGACCCAGGAAGTTTGCCAGCTGGTCCCCGTGGACATGGTAACACTGCCTCTGACCAACGACTGACTGACTGACCAACGTGTTTGTGTGTGTGTGGTGGGAGGGGGGGGGTGGAAGAGGGTGGTTCTTTTTTTCTTGTTTTTATTTTAGAGATACAAAATTTATGTAAAAGGCCCCCTGGAAAAAATAGACATTAAAAAATACCAAATAAGATAAAAAAAAAAAAAAAGACTTGAGAAAAACACCTAACAAAAAAAAAGAAACAAAGGGAAAAAAAGAAAGGACACAAAAAAAAAACCTGGAAGGAAAAAAAAAATAATAAATGAGAAAAAAATGCCCCACTTTTAAAATTTACGGCAAACTGACTTCGTTCACATTCCTACCAAAACCTGTATTTATTGGCGAGACACGCGAGTTCTGGGCAATAATGCAAAGTCAATATGCTGTTACTATTAGACAATGTGTGGCGAAGCACGAGTGTACAGAATGTTGGCAGTAAAGGAGGGCCAGTCTGGGTGTTTGCTGCAGAAACGGGACAAGTTTGACATTCGCTGTGCCAACCAAACTATTAAAACAAAAAAAATAAATGAAATAAACAGATAAATAAACGACCAGAGAGAGAGAGAGAGAGAGAGAGAGAGAGAGAGAGAGAGAGAGAATGGGTAAGTAGACAGTGAAACAAATACATATAAAAAAAATAAACAGAGCCAGCCAAGATAAACACAAGTAAATAAATAAATAGATAACTAGATGGATAGGCTAACAGATAGATAAACAAATAGATAGACTTAGCACATAGATATATCAATACAGATAAAGTTATACAACAGAACGCAGCCGCCCTCCCGCAACATGTGAGGTGTCAGGCGAGTCAGCGGGAAAGCACAAGGCATGGAACACAATGACAGGAAGCAACACAACACAACACAACGTACTGCCCCTTTACAATAAACTGATCCCTTGCAGCATAACAGAATACAATACACCACACAACGCTGCACAACACAATAGGAACACAACACAATTCCTCCACATATCACAATACATGCCCCTTACAACACAACACAAAACAACATACCGCCTTCTTACGACACAATACAACACAGGACAGTACACTTCCCTCACACAGCGCAACACAAAACAACATACGCCCTCTGACAACACACCACAACCCAACAGACGCCCGTTTATAACACACGTCCATTACAACACAACACTCTGCCCCACATAACACAACACAACATAGCACGGGTCAGGCAGCACACACACACACACACACACACACACACACACACACACACACACACACACACACACACAATGATCCGTGCTAATGAACACACAGGGCAAGTCAGCATACAAGCAACAAATGAACAGCACGTCACGGGATTAAGAGCAACACGTGAGGAAGGATTTGAACAGAATAGAAAAATTGTTGCAGTAAATGATGAACGCGCAGTGAAGGGGAAAAAAATATTGCAGGGATTAACTTGGTACTCTGTCCTCGCCATTGCTGCCAACAACACGAGTAGTAACAGTAGTGAAACGTGGCATTAAATAACAACTACAGCAAATGAATGACAGATCAAGGTATCGCATTCACTTGATAAAATAGATATGTACAGTGCATGATCGTGAATAAGGTTGAGTAAGTGATTAATATGATTGGTTGAGTAGGTGAAGCAAGTGATGAAAACAAAACATAGCAGCCGACGTGAATGAATGAATGAGTAATTGAATGAATGAATGAATAAAAAAAAGAATAAACAAATAAGACACTTAAGGACTAACTTAATAGAATTTATGTTGGCATCGTTACTGATAAGACAAACAACAACAACAACAACGCAATATTCTAGAAACATGGAGAAAAAAGAAAAAACTAAACAGAGAGACAGATACATAGACAGACAGAGAGACAGGCAGTCAGACAAACAAACCAGCAAGCAGACAAGCAAACAGGCAGACAAGCAAGCACGTATTCACACAAATATTCATAAGGATAACAAAAAGACGGAAAAACAGACAGAAAAACAGGCAGAAAAAAAAAAACACACACACACACACACACACAGTAACAAAAAGACACAGACACAAATAAACACAGAAAAACACATAGAGAGAAACAGAGACTACCTTAACTATATAAACACACACACACACACACACACACACACACACACACAACACATGATAAAGGAGGCTAACAGGACACTCAGTAATAAAGAAGAATACCGCAAATTACAACGTAAGTTTGGGGCAAAATTGGTCAGTTTTAGGCAGCAAGACTTGTGGTGGTGTGGTCAGAGCTGGACTTTCATGGCCCATTAACTTTTCTGCAGTGGCCCTCTCTCTCTCTCTCTCTCTCTCTCTCTCTCTCTCTCTCTCTCTCTCTCTCTCTCTCTCTCTCTGGTTATGTTTGTTAGTACTGGGAAAGTGATAGTTTCTCTCTCTCTCTCTCTCTCTCTCTCTCTCTCTCTCTCTCTCTCTCTCTCTCTCTCTCTCTCTCTCTCTCCATCTATCTATCTCTAATCTTTCTATCTATCTACCTATCTATCTATCTTTCTGTCTATCTCTATCTATCTATCTATCTATCTATCTATCTATCTATCAATTAATATCACAGAAGAGCATTATTATTACTTTCAACCTCACCAGCACAGTACGATTCTCTAAATTCCCAGCATGTTGTGAAAGGCCACTAAAGGGGAAGGGGCGAGGTGGTAGCAACGCCTTTTCTCTTTGCTTATTCCGTAGTGAGAAAAGTAGAGACAGACGAGGGGTGAGATTACAGAGTCCTCCCTGAACCCTGATGGATAAGCCTGGTCTTGTCAATACCTACTTTCTTTGATAGGAATGACTGTGTTATGTTAGATTAGTGTTGTTGCTGGTGTTGTTGTTGTTGTTGTTGTTGTTAATGGTGGAATTGTGGTGGTTTTAGTAGTCTGGTTGCTGCAGTTGCGGTGGTGGTAATGGTGGTGTGTAGTAGAAATAGTAGTAGTAGTAGTAGTAGTAGTAGTAGTAGTAGTAGTAGTAGTAGTAGTAGTAGTAGGTAGTAGTAGTAGCAGCAGTAGCAGTAGTAATAGCATTAGTAGACGCATCACCATCACCATCACCATCACCACCACCACCACCACCACCACCAGTAACAGCAGAAGTAACAGTAAAAGTCAGATCATATCAGGTTAACTTATACCATTATTAATTTCAGTCCCACGAGACCAAGATGGGAGAACAATATATCGTAAAGCGCAGTACAAGAAAGGCAGTATATTGTAAACCACAGTACTAAGAGGGTAGTGCATCGTGAGGCGCATTACTAAGAAGGCAGTATATTGTGAGGCACATTACTAAGAGGAGCTGTGTATTATAAGGCACAGTACAAGAAGGACAGTAAATTGTAAGGCACAGTACAGGGAGGGCAGTGAGAAGCGAGGCGTAGTACTCACTGATGAGCGGTGTCTTCTCAGTGGGCGGCAGGGACTCTCTGATGGTCATGAGGAAGACAGTCATGGAGAGCAGCGCCGAGATCCCCAGAGTCACCTTCTCCCCGGACTCGCTCGGCACGTAGAACACCAAAAGGGCTGCAGAGAACAGAGGAAAGGTACGTGTAGGTTAAGAGTGAAGCTGATGGAAATATTTAAGTGGCATAAGGGAGATGGCAACTAAAGGAAAGGTGTATATAGGTTAAAAAGTGGTGATGATGGAGGTATTCAAGTGGCTTAAGGGAGATGGCAACTAAAGGAAAGGTGTATATAGGTTAAAAAGTGGTGATGATGGAGGTATTCAAGTGGCTTAAGGGAGATGGCAACTAAAGGAAAGGTGTATATAGGTTAAAAAGTGGTGATGATGGAGGTATTCAAGTGGCTTAAGGGAGATGGCAACTAAAGGAAAGGTGTATATAGGTTAAAAGTGGTGATGATGGAGGTATTCAAGTGGCTTAAGGGATATAACAAGGTGACAAACAAAATATTCAGACTTAGGTTTTCTACAGGGACTGCCACTTGTAGGCCTCATGACTTCATGCACCAACCCATATTTTGTCGTGTTATGTTCCTGTGCTTCTGATGGAGGTGTGTAAGTGGCATAAGGGAGATAGCACGGTGATGTAGACAAGATTCTATATGGTCAATAATCAGGATGGGGCTAGAAGATGCTATAATTTTCTCAAGGAGTGACGAGGCTGGACAAAGTCATGAAGGAATACATCAGCAGGAGACATTTCCTTGTCCGTTTGAGAACTATTCCTAACAAGCGAACTAAGAAATCAACTAATTCTAACAAA
>NC_087181.1:670000-672500 GCF_035594125.1 Scylla paramamosain | reverse complement strand
AAACGTAGAGAAAATAGTTAGCATGAGAGAAAAAAAAAAAAAAACAGGTTGATGCATAGAAATAACAAGGGAAAGTTATTACATAAAGGAGGATGATTGATTTTTGTTCTTGTCTACACTACAGAGTCAGGAATGATTGCTTTGTCCCCACCGAGAAGTTAATGTACACAGGAAGGACTGGTAAATATTAAAGGCAAACAAATAAACATGATGACTAGATAATAATGATGCAAAACAAAGAGATTACTTTTCAACAACAATCTGAGGAATTAATGTCCACAGGCAGAGCAGGTAAATATCAAAGGTAAACAGATAAACACCAAAACAAAATAATCATACAAAAATAAGATGATTACTATTTCAGCAAAATTACAAAATGAGAACAAGGTATGATCACTTTCTCGTCTAAACAATTAGTACACACAGGTACGGCAGGAAAGATGAAAGGTAAGTCTTTACACACAAGAACTAAATTATAACAACAACAACAACAACAACAAACAACAACAACGTGATTATTTTTTCTCTAGTAACCCTACCAAGAGAGAGAGAGACAAGAAGAATCAGTCTCACCTGTCCAATTAACATGCAAAGGTAAATGAGAAATAAACACTAAGGGTAGATACAAAACCTGAACTAAATAACATTACAAGAACAAGGTGATTAATATTTTCCACCGCCACAAAAGAAAAAAAACAAGAGTAACAACTTTTTCACCTAAGGGGTTAACACACACAGGTAAGGCAAGTGAGATAAAAGGTAAATAAATAAATAACTTAATAACAATCACACAGAAGGAACATTACTTATTGAAATACAAAACCGAGACAGTAAAGAGTAATTTCCTTGTTCTCACCTGTGCTATTAATAAACACAGGTAGAAGAGAAGAGGACAGGTTCAGTGAAAGGTAAATACATAAAGAAAGAAGCAAAAATGTTATAGGAAAGAGGATTATTGTCTTTTGGAAATACACAACAAAGAGAGCAAGGAATAATAATCACTTTCTCACATCAAATATTAATAGCCACAGGTAAGACAGGTAGAATTAAAGGTAATTACATAAACAGAAAAGCAGAAAATATTACAAGAATAGGGGATTGTTATTTTCTAACAATTCAATAAGAAGTAAGGGGTAATAACTCTCCTCTCACCTTAGCTATTAATAAACATAAATGAAGAACAAGATGACAGGTAGACCTAAATGTAGTTACATAAAAAAAAAAAAAAGACAAAAATGTTAAGCGAAAGAGGATTGCTGTCTTTTTAATCTACATGGAAAAAGAGAACAAGGAATAATCACCTTGTCACTTGAAATATTAATAGCCACAGGTAAGACAGGTAAGATTAAAGGTAAATACATAAAAAAAAAGACCAGAAGTATTATACGAAAAGAGGATTATTATTATTTTAACTACTCAATAAAAAGTAAGGAAAAAATTACTTTCTTCTCACTAACAATACTCACAGGCAGGACACGTACAGTAACTCCCAAAACTATCTTTAAAGAAATAAAAGGTAAATACATAAAAAAAAAAAGTATTACCTATATGAAAAGAGGATTATTATTTTAACTACTCAATAAAAAGTAAGGAAAAAATTACTTTCTTCTCACTAACAATACTCACAGGCAGGACACGTACAGTAACTCCCAAAACTATCTTTAAAAAAATAAAAGGTAAATACATAAAAAAAAAGTATTACCTATATGAAAAGAGGATTATTATTTTAACTACTCAATAAAAAAAAAAAAAAATCACTTTCTTCTCACTAATAATACTCACAGGCAGGACACGTACAGTAAATCCCAAAACTATTTTTAAAAAAATAAAAGGTTTACATTCTGACATAATGGACGATATTATCTGACACGTTTGGTGATTACGGTGGCAACAGTTGGCAGCCCTGCACACTATGGATGGTTGCCGTATATAATAACCTGGGAAATAAATCGATCAGGCAGCAGGTGTCACACTGTTCACTATGCCACAGTTCGCACCACACTTCAAAGATAGTTGTGGGAGTTACTGTACAGTCAAAGGTTAATAGATAAACATAACAGCAAAAATATCATACGAAAAGAGAATCAATATTTTTTTTAACTACACAGTGAAAAGAAAGTAAGAAATTATAACTTTCTAAAATAAAAAAATAAAAATCTGGGCTATTAACCAGCACAGATGTTAAGGATAAATGGATAGACAAAAGAGGAAAAATCATAATAAGGAAAGATAATATTTATTTTTAAAACTACACAATTAAAAAGTTAAGAATAACAACTTTCTTCTCACCTTAGCAATTAATAATCACTGGTAAATAACAAAAGGAGAGGTTGAATTAAAGGTAAATACGAAAAGAAAATAGAACAAATCTTAAACGAAAAAAAGAATCACATTTTTTGTTCAACTATGGAATGAAAAGAAAATAAGAAAAAAGCAATCGTCCTCTCACCTGAGCTATTAATATTACCACATCAGCAAAGGAACATGAATATTATACAAA
>NC_087181.1:650000-667500 GCF_035594125.1 Scylla paramamosain | reverse complement strand
CCCTGTATGAAAGACACTTGTGTGCACCTGTCATTCCTGTCCATAACTCTGTCTCTTTTTAAAACTCCCAATTGCCTCAGCACCACCACCAGCCTCATTAATGAGTCATTTAACCAGTCATTCACCAACCTGTTTTAAAGGTGTTGATTTTTTTTCTCTCTCTCTCTCTCTCCTTAAATCTATCTTCACTGAGCTTGGGCCGCATGTTGAGTACTTAGGATGGCCAGTCCCTTTCTGCGCCGCTTTTATATTCCCAGTCTTAGCTGACAGGTACCCATATTAAGGCTGGGCGAACCTTAGAGTGGGCAATGGCGACCGTCAGGATGCTAATTGTTCATCTATCATCCATTAAGCGCAAGAAATATCAAGTTCCTTTAACAACAAATATCAACTTGAGTCTGCTTCACATAAGGACCTCTACTTATCTTATTTCGTATCAAGACGGAGTGAACCAAGGAGCGCCCAACAGCGACTCCGCTAGGATATTATTTTGCCTGTTAAATAAGGTTTCCAGCTCCTTTAACTACAAATATCTTCAACTTCAGTCTGCTTCGTATGCCACAGCAAGGCCGGGTGT
This sequence comes from Scylla paramamosain, assembly GCF_035594125.1. NCBI lineage: Eukaryota > Metazoa > Arthropoda > Malacostraca > Decapoda > Portunidae > Scylla > Scylla paramamosain. The sequence goes on along the minus strand of NC_087181.1, from coordinate 666,923 downwards.
CCTAGGAGCGGGCAAAGCCACTCTGCCAGGACACTGATTGTCTACCTGTTTTCTAATAAACGCAAAATGATGTCCAGCTCCTTTAACCACAATTAAAAATCTCATCAGCTTTGGTCTGCTTCACATGAGAACACACGAGAAGAACAGATACCAGAAGATTTATCGGACGGTATCGAGAGTGTGTCCATCTATTTACTAATGGCAGTGAAGTACGTGTGGAAGAACAGGAGAGATACATAGCAAGCCTCTCTCCCCGTCCACCTCTCCCTTCAGCAACCTCTGCCTATCTTTCGTCCTCTTCTAGTCCTCAATAAAAGGTGATTTTTTTTTTACCCTAAGCTCTTTATCATAATAAACAAATAACACTCACCTATGGCACTGATGAGAACACAGGGCAAGGTGAGATTAAACACGAAGAGCCTGGGCCGCCATCTCCATAAAATTTGTTCCCTGTTACCTTCAACTCTTCACCACACTGAAAAAATATACTAAATACACAACACACTAACTTATACCACTGATAAGCACGCAGGGTAGGATGAGACTGAACACGTAGACTACAGTTCACCGCTTCTATAAACATACCTTCTTTTACCCTAAGCTCTCCACCATTCGAACATTCACCCTAAGGTCTCTACAATACAAAAACAAGCAACACACAACACACTCACCTATGCCATTGATAAGCACGCAGGGCAGGATGAGATTGAACACGTAGAACATTGGTCGCCGCCTGAGCTTGATGGTAAAGGTTATGTCCGGGTAAGGCTCTGGGCAGCACGAGTAGTAAGTGATGTTCTTGGCTGCCGTGAACTCCACCAGGTCAAACTCTCCGTTGGACTGATAGTTGGACATGTCCCCTGTGTCCATTTGCTTTATGAGGTCCAGCTGGAAAGAGGCAGTGAGAGGGAGAAAGTGAGCGGGTGGTGTGTGTGTGTGTGTGTGTGTGTGGGAGGTTACTGAGTGCTAGGATGGATGGATGGGTGAATGGAAGCAAGAGGTATTGAAGGAGAGGTGGAGAGGAGAGAGGCGAAGGGATAAAAAAAAAAGATGAAATACGGAAGGATAGAAGGAGGAATAAAAAAAAAGGGTAAGAGAGTGAGTGGTGTGTGTGTGTGTGTGTGTGTGTGTGTGTGTGTGTGTGTGTGTGTGTGTGTGTGTGTGTGTGTGTGTGTGTGTGTGTGTGTGTGTGTGTGTGTGTGCGCGCGCTGAGTATGTGGGAGTGTGTGTGTGTGTGTGTGTGTATGTGTGTGTGTGTGTGTGTGTGTGCTGAGTATGTGGGAGTGTGCGTGGGAGGATGCATAGAAGTAAGAGAGATTGAAGGAGAGTTGGAGAGGAGAGAGATGATGAGGAAAAAGATGTGAAAGGCAAGGAGAGAGAGAGAGAGAGAGAGGGGGGGGTGCTGTGTGTGTGTGTGTGTGTGTGTGTGTGTGTGTGTGTGTGTGTGGGAGGCTACTGAGTGGGAGGATGATTGGAAATATGAGAGAATGAGGGAGAGGTGAAAAGGAGAGAGAGAGATGAAGGGAAAATTACATAAAAGACAGAAGAACGAAAGTAGGAATAAATGGAGAGAGAGAGAGAGAGAGAGAGAGAGAGAGAGAGAGAGAGAGAGAGAGAGAGAGAGAGAGAGAGAGAGAGAGAGAGAGAGAGAGAGAGAGGGCGAGGGCAGGTGGAGAAAACAAATAAAATTCCACAAATCAACGAAGGTCAGGCGGCCACGACAAGGTTACAGGTGAGTGTTGGGACTCGAACCCCGGCACACAGGTGGGGCGGCAAGGTGTTTACCAGTGAGTCACCGTGGGGAAGATGTAGAAAGGGAAACAGGAGGAAGAACGACAGAAGGGGAGGATTTAGAAGAGGAAAGAGAAGGAAAAGAGAAGAAAGAAGGAAAAAAGAGGAGAAAGGAAGAAAAGGAGGGAAAGGAGAGAGGAAAAGGAGGAAAAAAGAGAGAGAAAAGGGACGATTTAGAAGAGAAAAGATAGAGCAAAGGGGAGAAAAGAGCGGTAAAAAAGAGAGTAGTTATATAAAGTTCTTGTGCAGTAGTAGTAGTAGTAGTAGTAGTAGTAGTAGTAGTAGTAGTAGTAGTAGTTGTTGTTGTTGTTGTTGTTGTTGTTGTTGTTGTTGTTGTTGTTGTTGTTGTTGTTGTTATTGTCTTTGTTGTTAATGTTGTTGTTGTTGTTGTTGTTGTTGTTGTTATCGTTGTTGTTGCACTAGTAGTAGTAGTAGTAGTAGTAGTAGTAGTAGTAGTAGTAGTAGTAGTAGTAGTAGTAGTAGATATGGTTGGATGCCACAGTCATTAGCGGGAGCTGGGGCTAATGACCTCCAAGTAATGGAGCCCCTAATTGACACATCAATAAACATGGGGTGGAGGTAGTAGTAGTAGTAGCAGTAGTAGTAGTAGTAGCAGCAGCAGCAGCAGTACCACCATGTAACAGAATATATATACACATTATGTCTGCCGTTGTTCAGAACATGAATCCAAGTAATCCACCAATCACAGTGAGGCATTCACACACTCCTCCAATCACAGGAAAGCAAGCCTGACGGAAAGGGCATCTAGCTCCAAGCTGACGAGAGCCAGCGAAAGTCCTCCATTTTCATTTTAGATATGGCCTCAAGTACCTCCTGTGGTTCTTGCAACACTAGAGAGAACCTCAACCCTCCCTCCCAGGGATAAAAACACTAAGTATTCGCACGCTTCAAGAGTACAAGACGCAGCGCACGACTGTCACACAACACTGTGAGATGCGCCTTACACGCGGAAAGATGCACGCAGGCAAGAAAGTGAGCCAGGAGGCGAACCCAACCATGGCCACAGCAAAACAGAAGAAGAAACAGCCAGCGGGCTGCTTTGCTTTCCTTCGCGCCTTCTGTAAGCTGTTTAAGCGCAAGAAGAAACGAGCCGTGGTGAACAGCGAGGGCCACGCTCAGCCCAAGGACAAAGAGGAGCTCTGCTCACTGCCCCCACCACCGCAGGAGGGGCCTGCGTCACCAAAACCCGGCAGTGACTTGGCGCCGCTGTCAGGTGAATCCGAGGCAAGAGCTGGTGCTGAGGACGCGCGCGCCAGCACACAGCAGAGCCCCGCAGACCACAGCCGATTTGGCCACGCAGACGTGGAAGCGTATGAAGAGGAGGAGGAGGAGAGCCCAGTGCGGCGTTACTTCAGGGAGCAGGGCATCCCTCTGCTGGAGGGGGAGCAGATCAGCCAGCTGACCAATTACTACCAGGAGAGCATTGGTCGCGGCAGCTACGGCTGGTGCTGCAGGACTCGCGTGCCCGGCACCGGCCAGGAAGTGGTCGTGAAGACCTTTCGCCAGGACGCGCTGGAGGACCTCTTCACCGAGGCGTCGGTGCTCCAGTCCCTGCAGGTCGCGGGCGTGCAGCGTCTGGTGGGCGTGTGCGTCGAGACTTGCCAAATGGTCACGTGCTTTGCGGGCCAAATCGCCAAAGATTTCCTGCTCAGCCCCGTGACTCAGTTCAAAGACGCCGTGAGTGTGTGCCTGCAGGTCGCGCGCACACTCAGGAAGATTCACCTGCGAGGTGTGGCACACAACGACATCAAAGGAAACAATGTGTGCGTCAAAGTTTCCGATCAAGGCCCAATAGCAACCATCATTGATTTCGGCCTCGCCAGGACCATCGGCACTCGCAGCGTGTACCCCCCCGCCCCCGCCTGCAGGTACCCGTGGGCGGCGCCGGAGCTCCTGCAGGAGGACGCCCTCCCGTGCTTCGAGGAGTCCGACGTTTACTCGCTGGCATACCTCATCGTGCACACGGTGGAGCTGCGCTGCTGCAGCCAGCGATGCCCTGCCCTGCACGCCCTCTGCCAGCTGCTGCGGGACGCCCTGGAGCCGGAGCCCAGCGCGCGCCCCACTCTCCCCGCTCTCATCCGAGCCCTGGAGGAGCTGCACCGCCACGTCCTCGCCCCCGCTCCTCCGCCAGCGAGGAGCCCGACGGCGCCCACGCATCCAACAGCATGGGACGCCCGCTCGCCGCGAGAGACGCCCACTGGGGGAGACGTGGCCGCCACAGGGAAGATGGAAGCTCTGAGGAGCAATGAACGTGGTGGCACAGCCGCGCCCCGGCACTGGGTCGCGCTGGTGGTCTTTTATTTCTTTGGTCTCCTTTTCTTTAAGTTGGTGTTTGAACGTGGCGCGGAGTGAGGAGGAGGCGAGTCAGGCGTGACTTGCCTCGGGGATGAAGACTGCTTGGTGTGAAGAGCTGCAGTGCTTTGTGCAGTGCTATTGTTATTGTGTAAGCTACCTACATTGTAAGTTATATCAGTGTATAAGCTGCTTAGTGTGAAGAGCAGTACTTTGTGCAGTGCCATTGTTAGTGTGTAAGCTACCTACATTGTAAGTTGTATTAGTGTGTAAGTTATTAGTGTAAGTTTCATTAGTGTGTAAGGTACCAATATTGTAAGCTGTATTGGTGTGTAAGTTATTAGAGTATAAGTTCCAGTAGTGTGTAAGGTACCTACATTGTAAGTGGTATTAGTATTTAAGTTAGACTGTAAGTTGTATTAGTATATAAGTTACCTAGATTGTAAGTTAAGTCATAAGTTGTATTGGTGTACAAGTTACAAGATCATAAGTTGTTTTAGTGCAACAGTTTTCACGGATGGATGGATAAGTGATAGATAAATGAGTGGATAGGTGGATGAGTAGATGGATGGATGGATGAGTGGACAGATGCATGGATGGATGAGTGAGTGGATGGTGGGTGGATGGATGGACGGATAAGTAGATGGATGGATGGATGGGTGAATAAGTGGATAGGTGGACGGATGAAAGAATGGATGAATGAGTGGATAGATGAATAGATGGATGGATGAGTGGATAGATGGATGAGCGGATGAGTGGATGGATGGATGGATGAGTGGATGGATGGGTGGATGGACGGATGGATGGATGGATGGATGAGTGGATGAGTGGATGGATGGATGAGAGGTTGGATGAATGGATGGATGGATGGATGGATGAGTGGATGAGTGGATGGATAGATGGATGAGTGGATGGATGGATGGATGGATGGATGGACGGATGGATGGATGAGTGGATGAGTGGATGGATGGATGAGAGGTTGGATGAATGGATGGATGGATGGATGGATGAGTGGATGAGTGGATGGATGGATGGATGAGTGGATGGATGGATGGATAGATGGATGGATGGACGGATGGATGGATGAGTGGATGAGTGAATGGATGGATGAGTAGATGGATGGATGAGTGGATAGATGAGTGGATGAGTGGATGGATTGATGGATGAGTGGATGGATGGATGGATGGATGGATGGATGAGTGGATGGATGGATGGATGGATGGATGGATGGATGTGTGGATGGATGGTCTGGACAGGAAACATTGTTCTCAAAATGTTATCTAAATGCTTCTCAAAAATGTTTGCAAAGTGTATACGTTACTGGATGTATAAATTACGATCTTAAGTTACCTGGATCGTAGGTTGTATTAGTATATAATAAGTTACCTAGGTGTATTAGTTAATAAGTTACTCGATCATAAGTTACATTAGTGTGTAAGACTGTAAGATCTATATTTACTTGCAGTACATGTCAAGTACAATTTTCAAATAATGAGAATAATTCTTTGAAAATAGATATATAAACGAAAAATAAAAAAAAATATTTAAAAATAAATTTCTAAAAAAGTAATAGCTTTAGAAATTGAAAGTTGTATTTTCTCTACCAAGCAATGTATATTTTCGTACTCTCTTGAAAGTAATAAACAAACAAAAGGTAGAAATCTGGGTTTGATTTGGACCAGAGTGGCGTCTCATCAAGGTGGAATCCTGATGCAAAAGAAACAAACATGAACAAAACAGTAAATAGCAAGGAATGACAGAGTTGTGTTGTGGCGAGGCGACGTGTGTAGTGCACGGCCTCACTGCGCCTTGTTCCGCCGTGTTCCTGCTTATCACACACACACACACACACACACACACACACACACTATCTCTCAGCGTCATTTGCCACAAGTTTAAATCAACAGCAATAAAGTGTTGCTTTACACAGACAAGCCACACAGCGCCTCAAGACTCAATTTGTTCCCTTCTCTCTTCCACACAAGTATTCGCTTCCTTCTCATCACACTTATCTATCCCTTCCTCTACATTGAGCATACTGGATGATTTTTATCGAGAATTCCTAAAATAAGAGCATAAGAAATTAAGGGAAGCTGCATGAAGCCACAAAATTATTCATAAATCGTCATCCATAAATGTATCTAATCTTCTTTTAAAGTGTTCTAACAAGTCAACACTAACAACCTGATTACTGAGTCTATTCCATGCATCTGCCACCCTATTTGAGAATGAATTCCTTCCTTTTTCTTTTTTAAATGTAACTCTTTCAAACTTGGAGCTGTTATTTCTCCTTTCCTGATTACTGACCCAGAGAATTTTGCTTACGCCTCAACTAAAAATCTCACCTCGTGCTAAAACGGTTTCCAGCAAATTATGTGTTGTGTTTCGTCTCAGCATAGAAGCAACAGGAAACTACAGGTGCTGATAATATTGATATAACATTAGCGCCTTCATCAAAGGGCTGGCTTAAGTTAGGTGACGCTACATTACGTGTACACTAATTCAATTCTTTAATCTCACGGCTGATTTCGTCATTGAGTTGGTAGCAATGTGTGTGTGTGTGTGTGTGTGTGTGTGTGTGTATCTGATGAGCTACCTATCCTCTTTGCAGTAAATGTAGTAAACGGAAAGAGGGAAGAAAAATGTAAATTAAAAGGTATGAGACACTGAGAAAACATAGGAGAAAGAGGAAGAGGAGAAAGAAGAAGAAAGAAATAAAGAAAAGTCGAGAAAGGAGAGAGGAAATACTCAAGGAAGGGTAAATAGAAAAGATTTTTAACCTTGAGAGAAAAATGGAAGAGAAAAATAAGAACAAAAGAGAAAGAAAGAAAAGACGAAAATGTAAAGAAAGGATGAAAGAGAGACAGAAGAAGATAGTGAAAGAAAAGTACAAAAAGAAGTAAATCTTTAAATAATACTCAGTTTTCTCTCTCTCTCTCTCTCACTCTTCTCTCTCTTTCTCTTCTCCATCTCCCTCTCCCACTCACCCTCTCTCTCCCTCATCATAACTCCAAGACGACCACATCATCTTGCAGAACTGGACTCCCTCTCCTTTTCCCTCTCTCCCACTGCCATTCTCCCCCCCCTCTCTCTCTCTCTCTCTCTCTCTCTCTCTCTCACTCTCTCTCTCTCACACACACACACCTGGTAGCCGTCGTAGGTCCAGGACGCCCACATCATCTTGCAGGACTGGACATCAAAGGGGAAAAACTCCACGTTCATGTCACAGGAGGACTTGTAGATGCCGTGAGACAGCCACGTCACCTCCCCGCTCGAGGTGACGATCACGTTAGTGTTGATGGTGGCGGCTGAGTACTGGGCGTCCGCGCTGAGGGAGGAGAGGAGCAGGGGATGATGAGGTGGTGGGGTGGTGGTTGTGATGGTGGTGGTGGTGGTGGTGGTGGTGGTGGTTGTAGTTGGTGTTGTTGATGTTGTTGTTATGACTTTTACTACTTTTATAATTACCGGTATATGCTGCTTCTACTACCACTACTACCACTACTACTACTACTACTACTACTACTAGGTTAATAATAATAATAATAATAATAATAATAATAATACCACTACCACTATCACTGTGTGTGTGTGTGTGTGTGTGTGTGTGTGTGTGTGTGTAGGACATAATATAGAGTCGATCAGAACAATGAAAAAAGAAATGTAGATATGGACTTACTGGAGGAGGAGGAGGAAGAGGAGGAGGAGGAGGGGGAGGAGGAGGAGGAGGAGGAAAGGGAGGTGTTGGTAGTGAAGGAGATGTTGACAATGTGTTGGAGAGAGATGGAAAAATTAAATTACTTGTGTGAAAAAGAGCCCAAGCAGAAAAAGAAGGAAGAGGGAGCGCAGGAGGAGGAGAAAGAGATGGAAGAGGAAGCGGAGGAGGAGGAGAAGGCGGAGGAGGAAAAGTACTGGTAGAGAAAATGATGAAATATAGGCAAGGTCTCGAGGAGGAAATACTGAGAAGAAATGGTCTTAAGAATCCATTGATGTGGAAGGAGGAGGAGGTGCAGGAGGAGGAAGAGGAGCAGGAGGCGGAAGAAGAAGAGATCATATTGCAAAGGCAGTGAGGAATAAAAATAGGGACGGAACGACAGGATATGAAATGTGTGTGTGTGTGTGTGTGTGTGTGTGTGTGTGTGTGTGTGTGTGTGTGTGTGTGTGTGTGTGTCAGTGGCAAACTAGGTCGTGTCGCTCTGACGTTTTTGAGAATGTTGAAAAGAAGAAGGACAGGAAAAAAGTACTCTCTCTCTCTCTCTCTCTCTCTCTCTCTCTCTCTCTCTCTCTCTCTCTCTCTCTCTCTCTCTCTCTCTCTCTATCTATCTATCTATCTATCTATCTATCTATCAATCTATCTATCTATCTATATGTATCTACCTTCATCTATCTATCAGTCTATCTCTATTTTCATTTATCTATCTATCTACCTATCTATATACCTACTTTCGCTTACACATCTTCACCTTATCACAACTCACCTAAAGTACACACCTACACACCCCTGCCAGCACCCCACAGCCTGCCAGCACTCCACACCCTGCCAACACACCCTACCCCTCACTTATTTTAAAAGACGATGTATGGTTTATCTATCTATGTATCTACCTATCTATCTATCTACACACCCACACCCTACCACTTCATCCCTATGCGCAAACACGCTGCCACCCTGCAACACCCCACCACAAAGACCAACTACTCATTAGACTCCATCAACACCACTACACCCAGCCACAACACACTTAAACACACCTATACCCTGTCACAACACTCCCACACTACCTTCCCAGACATTCTAAGAACATAAGAACACAAGACAGAAGAAGAACATCCTTATACCCTAACACAACACAGCACTCCACCACTCACTTGTTATAAAGAATGATGTCTGGTTTCCACACACGCTGGAAAGGGACGCGGATCACCTGGATGCCACCGAAGTGAGAGGCGTTCCAGGTGAGGTGCACGTCATTCCACACCTGCGTCAGCCAGCAGTTCGTGGTGAGGATCTGGTTCTTCTCGTCCTGGTGGTGGTGGTGGTGGTGGTGAGAGGGACGGGGAGCAGGAGGAGGAAGAGATGGGGTGAGAGAGTAGGTGGTGAGGGAGAGGTTGTGATGGTGGTGGTGGTGGGGGAAACGGCAGAAGAGATGTAGTAGTAGTAGTAGTAGTATAGTAGTAGTAGTAGAAGTAGTGGTAGTAATAGGAGGAGGAGGAGGAGGAGGATGAGGAGGAAAAGACAGGGGAGTGAGGGAGGGGGGTAGAAGAGGACGAGGAGGAAAAAGAATTGTAGATTACACACTGATAAATCAATCTTTCACAATACGAAAATGCACATCCTTTCACAAACCACACACAAAGAAAAATATCTGAAACAAATAACACAACCAGAACAAACAGATAAACAATTCTCAACACTCTTCAATCAAGCCCCGCCAGAACAACACACAGATACGTAATTTATTGATCATAAGCACTATGTATAAACAGTTACTAATCATCAATAAAAAAAAAAACTCGTAAATTCAGTGCTTCCATCATACCATCATTTCTACCTTACCCTTCCCCACGTCTTATTCACACACAATACACGTCTTCTCTAGCTCGTCCCTCTCATTACATCAACACCTTCAGTATCTCCGTCAGATAAGTATAAGCAGAAACATAACAATGCCTAACAAACACGTCCTGGCAACACGTCCTTTCTTGTCCCATACTACGCCATACCAATAATACACGTCTCTCCAAATTCTCTCCCCACCTTAGTACCTTCAGCGTCTCCGTCAGTACACACCTCGTCTTTTCTATCTTACTTCTCGTCACGTCTTACCAACACAATACACGTCTCTGTAGTTTCCCTCTTCCAACCAACACACAATACCGCCTTCTCCAGGTTCCCTCAGCTTGTTCCCCTCTCAGTATCTTCAGCGCCTCCGTCAGTAGTAACCATATCACTTAATCAACAATTCCCTTCTCTCTCAACTTTCATCACGTCATACTTATACACAATATATGTCCAATCTAGCTTCTATCTCCTCCAATATACAATACAACTTCAGCTTCTATCTTCTCTTTAGTACCCTCCTCCTCCTCCTCCGTCGGTACTCACCACGTCAATAATGCTGTGCAGGGCCACGCCGAACACCACAGAGAGGGCCTGCGAGGAGTCCCGGGCTGGCCTGACGGACGGGTCATAGTTGGCCATGAGGTAGCGAGTGAGGCGGTACTCCTGCTCGTCCCCCGCCACCACCACCACTGCGGGAGAGAGAGAGAGAGAGAGGGGTTAGTGGTGGTGTTAATTGTGGTTGCAGTAAGAAGAGCAGGAGGAAGAGTTACAGTAAGGTAGTGGTTATGATTGTTGTTGTAGTTGTAGTAGTAGCATTAGTAGTAGTAGTAGTAATAGTAATAGTAGTAGTAGTAACAGCACCAGCAGCAGCAGCAGCGGCAGTGGGAGAAGCAGTAGTAGTAGTAGTAGCGGTACTCGTAGTAGTAGTAGTAGTAGTAGTAGTTGTTGTTGTTGTTGTTGTTGTTGTTGTTGGTGGTGGTGGTGGTGGTGGTGCTGGTGGTGGTGGTGGTGGTGGTGGTGTTATCGTGATAGTGGTAGTGGTGGTAGCGAATATTATGAGCGAAAAAAAACTGAATGAAAGAACAAATGTAAGAACAAATAAAAATAAGGAAGAGTTAAAAAGAAAAGGAGGAGGAGGAGGAGGAGGAGGAGGAGGAGGAGGAGCTGCCGATAGTGGAAGCGATTGAAGGAGTGGGAGGAGAGGAGAGTGTTAATTAGGAGGAGAAGAGCGACAAGGACGAGGAGGAAGAGGAGGAGGAGGAGGAGGAGGAGGAGAAGGAGGAGGAGGAGGAGGAGGAGGAGGAGGAGGAGGAGGAGGAGGAGGAGGAGGATTAGCAGGCAGGAGAGGAGGAGGGCAAACAGCGTTAGTAAGTGGAGGCGTGGTGGAGGAAAATGAGGGTTTATAGAGGAGGAGGAGGAAGAGGAAGAGGAAGAGGAGGAGGAGGAGGAGGAGGAGGAGGAGGAGGAGGAGGAGAGGAGGAGGATTAAAGCTTCGGAAGAGAAAATTACGATGTGTCCGATTTGAAGAGAGGGATAAAGAGGAAGAGTAATATTAGTAATTGAGAAGAACAAGAAAGAGAAGGAAAGGAAGAAAGAGAGAGAAGAAATAATGATAGAAGAACACCATTTCAGAGAGTATGGGATTAATACATACATACATACATACATGCATACATACATACATACATACGATAGACTTGAAAATACATGGTAATAAAATATATTATTCTATGCTTTATATTCCCTTGTAAACACGCACTGTAGAAGAAAAGATAGAAAATCACAAGACTTCTCCCCACCAACCGTTTTGTCAAGATCATACTCAACATATAAATAAAAAAATAAAAAAAACTTGATTAAAAGAAAAAAAAATATTCTCCGTTACTCTTAATATATTATGTACATTTGTGGAAGGGAAGGATACAAAGGTTGAAGGCTCCTCCCCACCACCTCCTAATTAGATTCACGAATAGATGAAGAGAAAAGAGAATAAAATGCATTAAAAATAAAAGTTACGAACAGGATAGGAGGACAGGGAAAAGGAAAAAAAAAAACTTGCGAACAGGAATAGAAGTAAAGGGGAGAAAGCTTACTGAGCAGAAATAAGGAAGAGGAAAATGGGAAAAAATACGAACAGAGATACGGAAGAGGAAGAAAGAAAAGCTTACAAATAGAGATAAGGAAGAGGAAAATAAACTTACGAACAGAGGCAAAGAAGAAAAAGGAAAAAAAAAACCTTATTAAGAGGGAAAGAGGTAGATAAAAATAAGAACAAATAAATGAAAAAGGAAGAAGAAAAAGCTTATGAATACAGCTAAGGAAGAAGAAGGAGAGAAAAATCTTACTAACAGAGGTAAGGAAGAAGAGAAAAAAAGCTTATGAACAGAGAGGAGAAGGAAAAAATATGAACAAGGGGAAGGAAGAAGAGAAGAAAAGGAGAAGGAAAAATATGACTAGCTGGAGAAAATAATATAGTCCACCATAAATGTTTTGAAAATGGGAGGAGTATCAAGTCACCAGAAAACGTAAATGAATTTTGCATACTAAAAGAATACTCTCTCTCTCTCTCTCTCTCTCTCTCTCTCTCTCTCTCTCTCTCTCTCTCTCTCTCTCTCTCTCTCTCTCTCTCTCTCTCTCTCTCTCATAATGTTATTTACATGGAGTTCTACAGATTAATTAGAGGTAATATGAAAACATGACCTCACATCTTTCACAGCCGGCTTGACCAAACTAACTTATTCTAATTAACCTAACTCAGCCTTATTATTATACTTTCTCTCTCTCTCTCTCTCTCTCTCTCTCTCTCTCTCTCTCTCTCTCTCTCTCTCTCTCTCTCTACGTATCTATTTATCTAACTGTCTGTCTATCCATCTATCTATCTATCTATCTATCTTTCTATCTATCTATCTATTTATCCATCCATCTACGTACCTAACAGTGTGTGTGTGTGTGTGTGTGTGTGTGTGTGTGTGTGTGTGTGTGTGTGTGTGTGTGTGTGTGTGTGTGTGCCTTTTTCTGTGCATGTCTTTGTCTGTTCGCCTCTCAGTATGTATGTATGTATGTATGCATGTGTGTTTCTTCGTATCTTCACCTCTCTTCACAGTCTTATCTTCAATACAAAACAGAAGTAAAAAAAATAATAAAAACGCGTGCAAACTTCTGATATAAAACCGAGTAAGCCTTGCAGCCTCGAGTGTAATTATTGGGCTACACAATGCCTGCGAGAGGAACACTCCTGCAGCGAGGCCTCGGCAGTAGTGCACGAGAAAGAAAGGAAGGGAAAAAAGAAACTTGATCGGCGCAGTCTTCTCCTGGCTTACTGGAATGCATACAACAATAGACTACCGTTCGAAAAATGCGTATAGTAATGATTCTTATCTTTTACGTATGCTTGTAACAATGGGTGGTAAGCGTTGGTTTGCTTCGTATGTTTGTTTGTGCATGCTTGCTAACAACAGACGTTTAAAATGCGTACAGTAAATGATAAGTCTGTTACATTTGCACCAATCAATTTACCGAAATGCGTACCATAACGATTTTTTATGCTTGTAACATTAGAAGTTTAAAGTGTATATATTAATGAAAACCCTGTATATGTATAACAACGATAGATTAACAAAATGCGTACAATAATGATTTTATTAATGGTTATAACAGTAGAGGTTTAAAATGCGTACAGCAATGATAAATCTTACATATTCATACTAACAGATTACCCAAATGCGTATGGTAACGATGTTTTCTGTATAATGCTTGCAACAACAGACGTTTAAAATGTGTACAATAATGAGGTCTTCCATACTTATAACAATAGATGGTCAGAAGCTTTAAGAGAAGACTAGACGGATTTATGGATGGAGACGACAGGTGGAAATAGGTAGGTATATTTCATACAGGGACTGCCACGTGTAGGACTGATGGCTTCTTGCAGTTTTCCTTATTTCTTATGTTCTTAATGATTTCTTTTTCATATGCTTATAACAAAAGACGTTTGAAATGCGCATTGTAATGATAAGTCTTCTTCCTCCATAGAGTGATTACCAAATTCCATACAATAATGATTTCCTCATGATTTTAGGAATAGAAGTTTAAAATGCGTATGGTAATGATAAATCTTTCATATTTATAACAATAGATTACACAAATGCGTACAGTAACAATGTTTTTTTTTTTGTAATTATGCTTGTAACAATAGACTTTCACAATGTACAATAATGACAGTTCTTTCATACTCATAACAATAGATCATCCGGGTGCATACGGTAAAGATCGTCTTTTTAATGCTTACCACAATAACAGGTCAAAATATGTAGAACTTTGTGTATATAGCTGTACCTATAACATCTCTCTTCCCTAACACGTCACAAAAATAAATAAATAAATAAATAAATAAATATACGACTAAACAAATAAATAAATAATTAAGCAAAACAAATGAAGGTGATAAATCAACGGAACAATAATTAAAGTCGAATAAACTAAGACAAATAAATCGGTGAAATCAAGTAAAACAGGAAGAATGAAATATGACAAAAATAAATTAATGAAATGGGATAGACAGAGTAAACTAAAATGAATAAGCGAATGAAAGATTACATGAGGTGAAATAGAAATAAATCAACAAATCATTCTCTCGTCACCTTCACGACAACGTTCAGTAAACCTTCAGGGAAAAAGAAGCAAATATAAAATGAAAGTCTCCGAAAGAAATAAAAAAAAGAAAATAAATAAATAAACACAGCTACAAAAAAGAACAAATTTTTAAGAATGGTAACACTCTCTCTCTCTCTCTCTCTCTCTCTCTCTCTCTCTCTCTCTCTCTCTCTCTCTCTCTCTCTCTCTCTCTCTTTCAGGTAGCAAATTACAAAATCCCTCCAATATTTTTGTATTTTATTCCTACGTCTTATCGCCTTGGGAAAAAAATAATAAAATAAAACTCAATGAAGAAAATAAAAAGAAATAAAGGCAAGAAAGATTATTTTTTTTTAAGAATGACAGACAATCTTTTTTTCTTCTTCTTTTTTTTCTTCATGTAGTAAATAATTTCCCTACGTCTTATATCCCCTTGAGAAAATACAAATATAAAATAAACATCAATGAAGGAAATTAAGAAAAAAAAAAATAATACAGCTAAATGAAAGAACAATTTTTTTCAAGAATGGCAATACTTCTTTTCTTATCTTATTTTTTTTTTCAGGGATACAAATACAAAATAAAACTCAATGAAGGAAAAAAATAATAATAATACAACTACAAGAAAGAACAATTTATTTATTTATTTTCTTTAAGAATACAATACTTTCTCTCTTCAGGAATATTCTTTTTCTTTCTTTTTTTTCATCAGGTAGCAAATTACAAAGTGCATCCAATATTTCTGCATTTTACTTCCTCTGCCTCATCTCTTTCCTCTTCTATCTACATCACTTTCATAACCTGCTGGCAACACTACTCATCTACACTGGCACCAACTTATTTCTCATTTCGATACCATCACATTTTCATCCATTTATTTTTCACATATCTCTTTTTTGCAATACTTTTACGTCTCGCGTGAAATAAAATGTAGTCCACGTTTTATATTTCCTCAAAGCTTCGTCTCTCTAATCCTTTCATTATTTGTGCCTCGATAAATTCCCAGAAGACGTTGTTACTACTGAGGATTAGTGCGGGGACGGGGACGGTGTGGTGGCGGGGGGGATGGCATGGTGTTGGTACTGCAGGCAAGAAGATAATGAAGAGGAGGAGGAGGAAGAGGAGGAAGACAATGACTAAGACGATGACGACGGCAGTGATAAGATGAAGGCATGTAGAGAAGCATGAGAAGGAGGAGGAGGAGGAGGAGGAGGAGGAGGAGGAGGAGGAGGAGGAGGAGGAGGAGGAGGAGGAGGAGGAGGAAGAGGAAGAGGAGCATGAGAAGGAGGAGGAGGAGGAGACCGAAAAAGAGAAATAGGACATGAAACAAAAGATCGGAGAAGAGAAGAACGAGAAAAACGGAGAGGGGGAGGAGGAGGAGGAGGAGGAGGAGGAGGAGGAGGAGGAGGAGGAGGAGAAGAACGAGGAGAAAGAGAAGAACGAGGAGGAGGAAGAGGAAAAGAAGGAATATACAACGTAAAACTGCCAGGCTGTTTATTGATGAAGGGAATAAAAATTTTAAAGGGGGATGATGATGATGATAATGATGATGATGATGATGATGATGATGATGATGATGATGATGATGAGGAAGAGAAAGAGAAGAAAGAAGAGAAACAGGTAAGGAAAGCAAGGAAACAACAGGAGAAGAAATATTTAAGCAAAAACAAAGACTAAGAAGAGGAAGAAAGGAAGTCATTTGAGGAACGCAAGGAAGGAGAGGGGAAGAGAAGGAGCAGGAAGAGGAGGAAGAGGAGGAGATATGAAATTTAATAACAGCCACATGAGAAAGGGCAAGTTGTGAGGGCTTGTGTGATGTGACGGAATAATAAGCGCACACACACACATACACACACACACACACACACACACACACACACACACACACACACACGTATCCTTCATCCCTTCACTCCAGTCACTACAAAGCCAAGGCAGAATATTTAGGACCGTATTCTGAAACACTTCTGTCCGCACCTCCACTATTTTTAAAGTCTCTGGTTGAAGTGTCACGGTTTTTTAAGGGTCTTTTTTACGGTTTTAGTGACAGGTGAACAAGATTTCTACATTATTAGCAGGTAAAACACTCTTAAGAATCCGGTTAATCATCTCTGTGGCTTTGGAAAACAGTCGTGGTGGGAGAGCAAAGCGTTTTCCAAGCGAGAACTCCAGAAGGAAGTAAGACTGGTTGTATCAATTATTTGGCGCCTCGGGGATGTGCAGTTTGAGGAGTTAAAGGCGACATTCCTTCTCATTGTTGGCAATTGAAAAGTTTCGCCTGGTTTGGGGAGGCAAGTAAGTGGGTAGTCTTTTCCGGGTTTCTTCTTTGAGTCTTTGGCTAGTTTCGTGTAGATATTAAGAAAGAGAAAGCGAAAGAAAAAAAAAAAAAAGCAAAAGGAAAGAAAATATAAAATGAACATCGTCAGTGAACACCAGCATCGAGTGTCCTGATATTCACTTTTTTAAGACACCATTAATAAGAACTTCACTGGTGTCTTGGCAGCGACTGGCCCACCACCCCATAAGGTGTCCAGCACGCTGCTGTCCTACCTCCGCTGACACTCACTTTTTTTTTTTTTATTGCCGGCAGACAAAATTTGTGAGGAAACTACTGCATAAAGATAACA
>NC_087181.1:640000-642500 GCF_035594125.1 Scylla paramamosain | reverse complement strand
AAGACTATTTTTACTGATCTCTCAATGGTCACAAGGAACAGTCACAGTAGTAATAGAGTTCAAGATAGAATACTTAGCTTCATTCCATTTTATTGTCCTTTAAGCAATCACGTAGTCTTGAAATTACAATATCAAAACACTTATTCCTTCACGCTACAAGATTAACCTTTATTTCACACAAAAGTCTTTCTCTCTCTCGTATTTTTGTGTTCATGAAGACAGATTTGTACGGCTCTCTAAATGATTACAAAGAGCAATAAAAGTATTGAAGATAGAATATTTAACTTTATTCTATTCTACAACCCCATAACCTAGAAATTACAAAAAATCAAAACCTTTTATTCTCTCCCTACATTTCCTCTATAAAACTGAAATAGCACTGCTTGCATCATCCTCACATTTTCTTTCCTCAAACAGGATTTTGTCATATCAACGTGGCACACAGCACATAGATATCGTGCCTTTCTGTGTGCATGCAAAGAGTTTTATAGCACCCTGAATAATTATAAAGGATAACTAGAGTAATAAGGGAGTTAGATAGCATATTTTATCTTCATTTGATTAATTTGGTTCTGAATGTTACAAAAGAATGCCCACAGTAGTAAAGAAGTTAATAGATAAGAAGCCATGAAAAAAAATATATACGTTTTTCTCTCACGTCTTTTTCTGTCTATGCAAATGATTATTACACCCCTTTGAGTGTTAACTAAAGAACAACAACAGTTCTAAAATAGTTAAAGATAAAGAGTTTAGCTTCGTTATATTCTACAGTCCTTGAAATAGACCTGTAGCCTGAGTGTGACAAAATTAAACCTTTTCCTCACATGTTTCTGCTATTACACCACTCTGCGGATTAACAAAACAGCAATGAAAGAGTTAAACACAATATTCAGCCTCATTTTACCCTGCAGTCCTTAAAATACATCTGTAGCCTGGGGGTGACGAAATGAAACCTCTCTCTCACGTCTTTCTGTGTACATGCAAACATTTGTTACTACTGGATCACTCTGGATGTTAGCAAAGAACAGAGAGTTTAGTTTCATTTTATTCTTCCGTGCTATGAATAATTATGCGGTCTAGAAATTGCAAATATAAACCTTTTCTTCTTACGTCTTTCTGCCTACATGCAAACTATTTATCGCAATGATTTGAATGTCAACCCTTTCACTACGATGTACAATAAATCTAGGTACTGAAAGGAATATATGGAATCATTGTAAGCATCGGCAAGAAAAAAGAGGATAACAAAGAGTAGATTTTGCAATATCTAACTCGTATTATGTTCGAAGGTGGCTCTACAACGAGAAAAGAATGTCTCAGAGTGGTTTGTAATCAAGACAAGATGCGCCAAATAGTAATGAAAGGATAAAGAATGATTCACAATACTAAAAAAATGTTAAAGATACAATTTTTAGCTCAATTTTATATTACAAGCCTTTTTATCCCTCATCTTTCTCTCTCAATGCAAACAAATTTCACACCACACCGAATTTTAACAAAAAAATAAAATAAATAAATAAATAATAATAATAATAAAAAAAAAGAGAGCCAAAGGTAAATAGTTTAGCTTCATTCTATCCAACCTTATTCTCTCCTCGTCTCTCTGCGTCAGTGCAAACCCTTCACTACATCACTATGAATATTAACAAAAGAACAAACCACAATAACAGAAATTCCAAAGGTGAAAAATGTTTATGTTCATTTTATACTACAATGACATTCTCCCCCTCGTCTTTCTGTGTCAGCGTCAACACTTCACTACGCCACTCTGTTAACGAAGGAACAACCACAACAATAGAAAGACTCAAAGGCAGAGAGATAAGCTTAATTCTACTCAAGCACCGAGCATATTAAACCTTTCATTTTTGCCACGCTTCGGTCGGTGGAGTGTGAATGAGCTACTTACGTTAATCTTGACAAATCCTCAAAAACTTTCACAACCTGCTCAGTCTTCCCTTAGTCTTCCTTGGGAGAAGATAAACAAGATTACACAATTCGCTATCTAGGCATCATTATAATTATTCAATGCTGCACTTCTCTCCACCTTATGTAAGGAGAAGAGGAAGAGAGGAGGAAGAGATGGAGGAGGAGGAGTGGGAAGAGGTGGTGGAGGAGAACTAGGAGGAGGAGGAGGAGGAGGAGGAGGATAAGATGTAAGAGCATATATTCGACTGTACAAAAGTAAAGAGTGAAGAGAAGAAATTTAATTAGAAGAGATGAGAAGAGGAGGAAATGGAGGAAGAGGAAGAGGAAGAGGAAGAGGAAGAGGAAGAGGAAGAGGAGGAGGAGGAGGAGGAGGAGGAGTGTGGGATGAAGTAAAGAGTTCATTACAGAGCAAAAAAAAAAAAAGAGAATTAATCAAATAAGATAAAATCAACAAAGTAAGGAAGAGGGTGAGAGTGAAGAAGAAGAAGAAGAAGAAGAAGAAGAAGAAGAAGAAGAAGAAGAAGAAGAAAAAAAAAAAAAAAAAGAAGAAGAACCTGAAACAACTTGGGGACTC
>NC_087181.1:610000-635000 GCF_035594125.1 Scylla paramamosain | reverse complement strand
ATCTGTCTCGCTGTGAATCATTTGCTTTTTCGTCCATTTATCGATTTATTCACCTCCTTAATTGTTTATTTTTGTTTACTTTCCGTTTATATTTTTTTATTCACTTCTGCTTATGTACTGTACTGAATCGTTTCCTTCTCTTAAAGGTATTTATCGATTTTTCAGTCAATTTATTCATATACCTATTTCTTCGTTTATCATTTCGACCACTTTTGTATTTATTCATTAACACAAGAATTTCAGTAATGACTTGTCTCTTCCAGGAGTGTGTGGCGGCCTGACAGACGCCGTCATTGTATTCTTTCTCTTTCCTCTATATTCTCCCTAGCCAAGGGTGGTGCCCAAGGAATAAAGAAAATAAAGGTAGAATAGAAGAGAGAGAGAGAGAGAGAGAGAGAGAGAGAGAGGAGAGAGAGAGAGAGAGAGAGAGAGAGAGAGAGAGAGGAAAAATGACAACAAGGTCCAGGCTATTCCAGGCTGCGCCACTCCTCCTCCTCCTCCTCCTCCTCCTCCTCTTCTCCGGTAGACACTTAACACCTTCCTCTTTAGTAATGCCATCATACTTACCTGCCGCGAGGAGGAGGAGGAGGAAGAGGGGGAGGAGTAGGAGGAGGAGGAAGAGGAGGAGGAGGAGGAGGAGGAGGAGGAGGAGGCGGAGGAGGAGGAGGAGGCGGGCACTCACGTTACTCTCCGCTAAGTGACGTTTAACTTCTGACTTTCTAATTGTTAGTAAAAAGAAAGTGTTGC
Source organism: Scylla paramamosain (assembly GCF_035594125.1). Taxonomy (NCBI): domain Eukaryota; kingdom Metazoa; phylum Arthropoda; class Malacostraca; order Decapoda; family Portunidae; genus Scylla; species Scylla paramamosain. The sequence goes on along the minus strand of NC_087181.1, from coordinate 634,253 downwards.
AATATATGTATTATTTTTTCCCTCCTGTTCTACGTGTGTGTGTGTGTGTGTGTGTGTGTGTGTGTGTGTGTGTGTGTGTGTGTGTGTGTGAAAGCGAGCTACAGTTGTCATGTTTTTTTTTCGTTTTTTTCTTTTCTTTCCTTTTTTCTTTCTTTTATTTGGGGGAAAGGGGAAAGGAATGGAAGAATTTTAGAGTAAGAGAAGACACGATATTTTATTTTTCTTATTTTTCCTCTTTTTTTGGAATTGGGAGGAAGATTCGAGGTGGGATGGGGAGAAAAGGGACAATTTTATTTTTCTATTAAGGGGAGGGAAGAGGGAGGAGGGAGATGATCATTCCTTGTAGAGAGATGGGACTTTTTGGCAAGGAAAGGAAGAAAGGGGTAATAATTTTGTGAAGAGATTATCTTTTTAAGGGTATTTTTTAGGGAACGGAGTTTTTACCTTAATTTTCATTTTTTTAGGAGCGAGTGACGTGTATTCTTAAGGGAAAGGGGAAAACTTTGGGGGTAAGAAAGGGCGATAGTTCTCTTCTCTTTGGTGGGGAGGAAAAAAAATGGAGCGATTTCAGTCTTAGGAGGGAAGACAAGTGTTATTTTCATTAATTTCTTTATCTATTTATTTTTCGTGGAGGAGCGGCAGTCTTGTGGGGGGAAGCAGTGCTGTATAGTAGGAGGGAATAAGGGCAGAACATTTTTGTTTATTTGTTTTATTGATTTCATTTATTTACTTATTTCATTTTGTATTTTATTTAATTTTGTATTTTTTTTTCTGTGGGGAAGAAAACGATATTTTTTTGTATGGGGAAGTAAGTTTTTTCTTTCTTTCCTTATTTATTTATTTCTATTTATCTATTTATTTATTTTTCTTTCTTTATTTATTTTATTTATTTATTTATTTATTTTATTTTTTTTTTGGTGGATGGGAAGCAGGGAATGACTATCTTTTTTTTTTTTATCGTACATAGAAAAGCAGCATTTTTTTCTTCTTTTTCAGGATGCGGGAAAAAAAAAACTCTCCATTTCTTTCTTGCTTTGCAGTGAGGAAGCAGTATTTTTTTCTTTTTATATATAGGGGGGATGGGCTATCTTTTTTCCTTCCTTTCTTTGCATGGGGAGTCTCTCTCTCTCTCTCTCTCTCTCTCTCTCTCTCTCTCTCTCTCTCTCTCTCTCTCTCTCTCTCTCTCTCTCTCTCTTGTGGGGAAGGGGAGGGGAGGAAGAGCGAAGTAAAAATCTTTCTTTTTTTCTTTTTTCTTGTCTTTTTTTTTTTTTTTCTTTGCCGGGAAAGGAGTATTTTTTGAGGGGGTGTTAGGGAATGAGGGAGGAGAGAAGGCTACCTTTTGTTTTCATTTTTTTTTTTTTTATAAGAGAAGCTGTGTATTATATTTTTACTACTTCATATTTTTGTCTTGTTTATTTTACTTTTTTTTTCGTGTTCAATCTCACGTTCTTTTACTCCTCGTTCATAAAAAAATAAATAAATAAAAAAAAATCAGAATTCTCAGAGACTCGATGAAAATATTGCTCACTTTTATTGGTTTACTTTGTGTTTTTAATCCTTCCACTTCAGTCACCTTTCCAGCCATTAAATTTCTGCTTCCTGTATACACACATAACCATTTATTATTCATATACATGTATCTAATAAATATATTCAGTTATTCGTTAAATTATTTGCCCATTTGTCTTTTTTCGTTGTTGTTTTTTTTCTATTCATTATCTTAATTTCTGTATTTCGTCTTTTCTTTATTTATTATTTCATTTAATCTATTCAAACTCGTATATTAATAAGAGAGAGAGAGAGAGAGAGAGAGAGTGTGTGTGTGTGTGTGTGTGTGTGTGTGTGTGTGTGTGCCATTCCCCATACAAAATCAAGTAAAAGATTAGCAACATTATTAAATTTTCCTGGCCATGCTCGTATTAACATGCTCGTATTAACATTGGTGGCATTATATTTCGAAGCATTACTAATTATGCTAAACACCAATTTCCTTTCAATTATCTATAGGTCATTTTCTTCATTAGCATTATATCACTAAACTTTTAATTAACGCTTTGTTTTATATCACATCTCTTTATTATTTTTTTTTTCTATACTGGTTACTAATATCATATGGGTTATCATTTATTTATTACTTATCTATCTATTTGTTTATTATGATTTTTTGTTCCTTTAGTTGTTGATTTTTTTGTCTTTTTTTACAATTATCTGATTTTTTCTCTATTTTATGCTAATTTTCAATATCATTTGCCTTTACTTTATTTCGTTTTTTTTCTTTTAATTATCTGCCTTTTCTTTATCTACTTTCCACTAATTCTTAATATCAATTGAGTTTTTTTTTTTTTTTTTTGTTCCTTTAAATTAAATATTATTAGTAGTATTATCTTTATTCATCTAACTGTTAATTTTTGCCCTAATTCTTCTATATCTAATTACTCTCTCTCTCTCTCTCTCTCTCTCTCTCTCTAGGGATGGGGTTTCATGGGCCATTCCAGGTTCCAGAGATAATTTTCCCTCCTTTCCAGCGCCGACAATAGAAAGCTGGAGCCAAGATAAGCTGGAGGCGCTCACTTCGATAACTATAACCGTAAACCTCCATCAGATGCCAGCAGGAGCAGGAGGAGGAGCAGGAGCAGGAGGAGGAGGAGGAGGAGGGGAAGAAAAAAAAAAAAGAGACGAAGGTGGAAAATTAAAAGAAAGTACAAGTCATGTGTGTGGAAAATAAAAAGATTGTGGAGAAGGAAGAAGAGGAGAAGGATGAGGAAGATAAAGAGGCGAAATAAGAAGAAAAATTAAGAGAACGTGGAATGAAGCTGGAGAGAGACAAGGAGAAACAGGAGGAGGAGGAGGAGGAGGAGGAGGAGGAGAAACAAGAAAACAAAGAAAGACGAAGAAAGAGGAAAATGAAAAGAAACTACTGGAGACGAAAAAAGACGAAAGAAGGAAGGAGAAAAAAACAAAGGCAAAAGATGAAGGGAAGAAGAAGGAAAGAAAAGAAATTGAAGGAGAAAAGAGGAAAAGAGGAAAGCAGTGAGAAAGTGAGGGAAGGAGGGAAGGAGGAAGGGTTTTGGAAAAGGAGATGAAGGAAGAGAGGGAAAGAAAATATGGGAAGGAAGGAGGAAGAAAGAGAGAGAGAGAGAGAGAGAGAGAGAGAGAGAGAGAGAGAGAGAGAGAGAGAGAGAGAGAGAGAGAGAGAGCTTAATCTTTGTTCCACCCACCTCTCTCTCTCTCTCTCCACACATAAATCCACAGCGGACAGGACTTCTGATATCTGCACAAAAGATTCAATAAAGAAAGAGAAAAAGAAAGAAATACTTCATCTTTCTCACTCTTTATTTCATTCCTCCTCCTCCTCCTCCTCCTCCTCCTCCTCCTCCTCCTCTCTTTCCAGTTCCATTCTATATACTCTTAATTTTTTTCTTCTTATTTCGGCTCTTCATCTTCTTCCTCTTTCTCCTCCTCCTCTTCTTCCTTTGCCTCTTCCTCCTCCTCCTCCTCCTCCTCCTATTTTACCTTATTCATTTTTTTTTTCGTTTCCAGACATATGACCAGTTTTTCTTATTTTCCTCCTCCCCTGTCTCTTTTTCTTTCTTTTCCTCCTCCTCCTCCTCCTCTTGTTTCCATTCATAGCTTATCAACCTTCCGTATCTTCTCTTCACAGACATATTTTTCAGTTAATTATTGCTCTCTCTCTCTCTCTCTCTCTCTCTCTCTCTCTCTCTCTCTCTCTCTCTCTCTCTCTCTCTCTCTCTCTCTATTCCTTCCCTCCTTCTTGATTTTTCCATTTTTCTTGCCTCTTTCATTCCTTCCCTCACTTCTCTTTTCCTTGTTTTTCTTCCTTTTTTCCTGTTTTCATTTATTCCTTCATTCCTCAATTACCCCGCCTTCTCTCTCTCTCTCTCTCTCTCTCTCTCTCTCTCTCTCTCTCTCTCTCTCTCTCTCTCTCTCTCTCTCTCTCTCTCTCTCTCTCTCTCTCTCTCTCTCTCTCAATACTTGGTCTCCTTCAAGAAGTGTCTCGCCTTCCTCACAAGATAAGAACCTTGCATATAAATAGACAGCAAGAGACCTGATAGCAGCAACAGACAGCTCCTTCACACCTCAGCGTCGTCTGCCTGCCTGTCTGCCTGTCTGCCTGTCTGCCTCCCTGTCTGACTGTCCGACTGTCTGACTCCTCTTCCTCATCATTGTTATAGTCGTCATTGTTATCATTATCCTTTGATGGTTTAGTTGTGCTTCCAGGTTTGATTGATTGTGTTTTCATGTTTGTTTGTTGTTGTGGTGGTGGTGGTGGTGGTGGTGGTGGTGGTGGTTGTAGTGGAGGTGGTGTCGATGATAATAATGGTGATGTATTTTTTTCTTCTTCTTTCTTCTTCTTCTTATTATTATTATTATTATTATCATTATTATTATTATCATATTCCTCCTCCTCCTTTTTCTTCCTCTTTTCTTTTTTTCTTCCTCTTCTTCCGCCCTCTCCTCCTTTTCTATTTCTCCTGCATTATCCTGTTCCTCCCTTTAACAGTTAACGTAGAACAGATACCCAACCAGTCTAGTAAGGACATCAAGGCCTGTTGCTGTTTGGTCTCCTTTTGTACTGTATAGTTCTTTGTATATTTCTTTCCCTTTCTTCTACACTTTCTCCCACTTCTCTTTCTCCTCCTCCTCTTCTATTTCTTTCACACACACACACACACACACACACACACACACACACACACACACACACACACACACACACACACACACACACACCTCTCCCTTCCTCATTCTCATCCTTCTCAGTTTCTTTAACACACACACACACACACACACACACACACACACACACACACACACCTCTCCCTTCCTCATTTTCATCCTTCTCAGTTTCTTTCCTTAAACACACACACACACACACACACACACACACATACACCTTCTCTCCCCGTCTCCCTAACCACGGCTTCCTCCTCACAACACAGCCACTGAAGGTGCTAAAAGTTCCCCGCTGTATGGCGTCGATCACTGGGAAGTCTTTGAGTGGCGCCAAGCAGGAAGCCGCCTCACAAAGAGTACTAATTAACAGGAAGCTCTCCAACGCTGACGCCAACACTTTCTTTTCTCACCTCTGCCGTAAAACAAAGGGACAAAGGAAGTAGGAAGGGGGAGATTCCTAGAATATTGTTAGTACTTCGGATAAAGGCAGTAATATACGTACATTCACTGATCAAATTGTTTATAAACCACTTTCTTTTTCCGCCTCGTCTTGTCGCGAAACAAATGGACAAAGGAAGTGGGAAGGGCGAGATTCTTAGAAAATTACTCGTACTTCGGAACAAAGGCAGTGACATACGTACTGTACATTCACTGACCAAACTGTTTGTATACCGTTTTCTTTGCCCGCTTCGTCTTGTCGCAAAACAAAGTACAAAGGAAGTTGGAAGGGGAAGCAAATTCTTATAAAATTATTAGTGCTTCTGAATAAAGCTAGAGACAGAAAACAAAGCTCCCTCCCTCATCTCTCTCTCTCTCTCTCTCTCTCTCTCTCTCTCTCTAGGCCTCGACACAAACAAAGGGAAGCAATAAGAACAAGGGTCTCAGTGGCGGCCCTAAATGGTGTGGCTGGCAGGAAATGACAGGGAGAAATATGCCACGTATAATAACTTGAATGACCACAACAAGCGCGTGTGTCCATAAGTGAATGGCTAGAGTGGAGCTGAGTCCTGGATTCTGAAACGCTTTACTCGCTCTCTCCAACCACGACTATTTTCAAAAGCCACAGAGATGATCAGTCGAGGTATCAAGAGTGTTTCTACTGCTAATAATGTAGAAATCTTGTCAATCTGTCAGTAGAACCATAAAAAAACAGATACTCGTTTAACTCCACTTCACCACGACTATTTTCAAAGACCACAGAGATGATCAGCCGAAGTATCAAGAGTGTTTCTGCGGTTCATAATGTAGAAAGCTTACCAATGTGTCACTAGAATTATAAAAACACCTTTAAAAACCAGTCTGACTTCAACTAAACAAAGCCATTTTAAAAGAAGTGGCGGTGCTGCTAGAAGTGTTTCAAAATATAGCCCTAATAATACAGTGTCGGGTCTCCCTGTAGCATTGCCGTTGTCATTACTGTGTCCGGGTTCTTGAGTGCTTTGGTCTTTCATTTGGATTGCTTTTCGTAAAGGTTATGGTCATGGTGGCACAGATTCCAGTTCTCGTGAGTGTATTTTATTTACTACTACTACTACTACTACTACTACTACTACTACTACTACTACAATTACTACTACTACTACCACTACTACTACTACTACTCGTAATTCAACACCAGCCATCCTATTTTCAAAGGCCAGAGAGATGATTACTCGGATTTTCATAAATGGTTTTCCGTTGACGCTACAGAATACTTGTTAGGTTGTCAGTAGAATCATGAAAGAACCCTTGAAAATCTTAACAACTTCCACTAGAGCCTGAGAGAATAGTCAAAATAAGATGGTGAAAAGTTGTGAGAATGCTGTGGCTTGTTAAACTATCACTCAACTCATGAAAACACCAACGAGAACCAACTTCCACTAATAGATTGTCAAAAGTTACTCCAGATAAGAGGACGAAGTGTTTAAGAGTTCAAGGGGATACTGCTATGTTTGTCTGGCTTACTAATGCGATCAAAAGAAAGATAAAGAGATGAAGGGAAAAAAAAACAAATAGAACTAGCATAAACAGAGAAATGAGGGTAAAACTGCTTCAAATAAGATGATAAAGCGCTTAAAAATTCAAAGGATACAGGTAAGATTATTTTGTCTCTTACTAACGCGATGCCAAGAAAGTTATAGAGACGAAAGGAAAATCAGGAAGAGAAAAAGCACAAATAAATGAAAATTAAAGTACTTGAAATTAGATAGCAAAGCGTATAAGAATTCAAGGGTTACTGTTATCATAATGTTGTCTGCCTTACCAGTGCGATGAAAGAAGGAACAGAGAAAACTAGTATAGAGGGAGAGATGAAGTAAAGGGTTTTGCTGAGATAGACTGGGAAAGTTTATGAGGCTTTGCTCTGTAGTGGATATAGACTGATAATGGTGGTGGCGGTGGAGACAGTGGTGGTGGTGGTGGTGGTGGTGGTGGTGGTGGTGGTGGTGGTGGCAGTGGTGGTTGTGATGGTGGTGATGAGGAGGAGGAAGAGGAGGATTAGGATAATGATGATGATAAAGATGATGATGATAATGAGGAGGAGGAGAAGGAATAAGAAGAGGAGGATTAAGAGACGGAGGAGAATAAAGAAGAAGACAATGATGACAGCAATGATAATGACAATGATAACAACAACCCTAGATAAGGAATAAGAAAAGAAGGAGGAAGATGAAGAGCCGGAGGAGAATATAGAAGATAACAATGACGATAACAATAATAACGTCAATAATAACTAACAATCATGAAAACAAAAACCAACAACAACAACAACAACAACAACAACAACAACAACAGCAATAACAAAGACGACACAAATCACCTTAACAACAACACTCAACTAAAATTCCAGCAATATAACCACAAATTTTCCAGAGGCGGCCAAGACAAATGCATCCCGCGGTGTGTAATTACGCCCGCGACAAAATATTACGCCAATAAGTCTGACCAGGGAACACGAGCAGCGCGGACAAAGACGGCGACTCGTGGCCAAGATTTAGACCCACTGTTCAGAAAGCTCTCCCTTAAATGAAAACCTCAACACACTCATCTATTGCCTGTCGTCTTACACCCTCAGAGGACATTTTTTTTTTCTGTTATTTTAGTCTGGTTGCTTTGTTTTTTGTTGTTGTTTTTTTATTTAGACTCTCATTGGTGTTTTTTTTGGGGGGGCTTAGTTTTGTTTTATTGCAGTTCATGTTTTCGTTTTTATTTATTTCTATTTTTTTTTTCGTTTAGTTACACCTGCTTTCTTTCTTTTTTTCTTTATCTTTTTCTTCTTTTGTTTTTTTTTCATCTTTTTTCTTTTTTGTATTCCTCCATTTTTATCTGCTATTTTGTCTTCTCCTTTCTATTTATTGGTCTTGTTTACTTATACCCTCCAAACTTCTCCCTTTTTCTCAGCTGGTATTTTTCATTTTCTTATTATCATCTCTACTCATTGTTCTTGTTTATTGCACCCATCATTCATTTTTCTTTTTTTTTATCTGCTATTTTGTCACTGTTTCTATTTATATTTTTTTTTGTCTATTTGTATCCAGATCTTTTCATGATCTTATTTTCATTCTTTATTTCACCATTCATTCTTTCATACTTTGTTCGTATCCGTAATTCATTTTCTTCACATTATAATTTACTTTCCATCTCCTACTTTCATCATTTATTCCATCTACCATTTTTTTCTTATATTTATCCTTTATTTTATTCATCCAGTCCTTCATATTTTCATTCACACTCCTAACTCATTTCTTTACATTTTAAATCACATTCCATCTCCTGTTCTTTCATAATAATTCATTTCTATTCCATTTCTATTTCTTTTTTATTCTTTTTTTATGTTTTTATCCCATCATCTCCCTCATTTTTTTTTCACTTTTCTTTTTTTTTTTTTTTTTTTGGCAGATTCTGATCAACAATCCATTTTCTGTTCCTTCATAATCATTCATTCGTAGTCTATCTCATTTCCTTTCACCTTTCTTTTTTTTATGTCTTTCTTTTTCTTTCATCATCCTCTCCTTCATACTTCCACTCGTATTCCTAATTCATTTTCTTCACATTTCAATTTACATTCAATCTTCGGTTCCTTCATATAACTCATTCTCAATCCATCACCACTTCTTCCTTTTTTTTTTTTTTTTCTATCTTTCTTCCTGGTTTTCTTCCTTCCACGTCGTCTCGTCTCCTATTGGCGCTGACTCATTACCTCCTTTCACTCTAATGAGCAAAGTTACCCCCCGAGAACTGCATATTAATCAAGAAATTGTAAGTCCTTTTAGGAATGTGGACCTGATGCGATTTTTTTTTCATTATCATTATTTATTTTTATTATTATTATTATTATTATCATTTTACTTATTTTTTTATTTATTTTATTTATTTATTTATTTATTTATTTATTTTATTTATTTATTTATTTTATTTTATTTATTTATTTATTTTTTTTTTTTTTTGTGAGTAGGGTGAGGGGTTAAGAGTGATGAATTTGACATGTTACAACTTGTCAAATTCATCTCACCTCATCTCGTAATAGTACTCATGCAAATCCCGCCTCGTTTCATCTCATTTTTCTTCTTAGTCATTTCACTTCATCATTTCTCAGGTTAGGGTATTTCATCTCATATCGTCTCGTTTCATCTCATCTTATCATCTAAAGTCTCATCTTATTTCATCATGACAGTACACATAAAATCTTATCTCATTTCATCTCATTTCATCCTAAGATCTCATTTCAGCATTATACAGCTTAAAATGTCTCGTCTCATTTCATCTCATCTCTTTAAATCTCATCTCATTTTAAGTTTATTCTCATCACAACACATCAGTCCATCAGATTTGTGACTTCATTAATACAGTCCCAAAATTATAATTAATCCATCAATCAATCAAATAATTAATCAGCCAGTTATGCAATCAGTTACACCATTATCATCATCATCACCAGCACCATCACAACCACCACCACCACCACCACCACCACCACCGTCACTACCGTCAGCTTTTATGATTTCACTTCAAACAAAAGCTAGTATTCATAAACTGTTCATTCTCTCATCACAGTTATTCTTAAAGGCCACAGAGACACCAAGTAAGATCCTTATGGGCGTCTTTCCTATTGACAATGTACAATCTTCGCTACCACCAGTCTTTATGATTCCACTTCAAAATAAAGACTAGTATTCTTAAACATCTTATTTTTTCCAACACGACTATGTTTTAAAGGCCACAGAAACAACCATTAAGATTTTTAAGGTTCTCTCTGTTGGCAGTGTAAAACCTTTGTTACTCTAAGACAACTGGAATGATGAAAACACCCTTGAAAACTACTATAACTTCCACTAGAGTCTGTTGAAAGTACTGGAGACAAAGCGGCAAAGAGTTTAAAAATACGTGACAGACTGCCATATTCCTCTGTTCATCTTTGTCAGCTGCCCGTCTGTTCCAAGCCACACTGGAAAATTTACGCCACTTTTTTGTCAAGGTCTCTGTCTTGCTAGGTCGGGTTAGGTTAGGTCAAGTTAGGTTGTCATTCTGTTATTCCTATTGTCTGTCTGTTAGCTGTCTATCTGTTGTGTTGTCTCTTGTCATCCCGTCACTGCCCACTAAGGTAACAGCTGCGTAACAAGTCCGTAACAAGCCGATAACAAGCAGAACACACCCAGGTATTGGAATGTTGTTGCGAGCACCCCGTGCTGTGTGTATTCTTACTACTACACACACACACACACACACACACACACAGTTAGTGAAATGGATATTCTTTTGGACATTTTTTTTTTTTTACTAGCGTCTTCAGTGGGTCTTCTATTGCCGTTCTTTTTTGTTACCCTTAGTCAGAACAACCTGCTACATAAACATAATAACATAAAAAGAAAAGGAACGTAAGAAAAAAGGAAGGAAAGAAGAAAGGAAGGAAGGAAGTAGATAGGCAAGGTGACAGGGGACACACACACAGCCTCAGCCCACCACCACCACCACCACCACCATCGACAACGGTTCATTAGCAATAACTTCGCCTTGCCCTGAGAATTGTCCGATAAAATATGCAAACCCTTACCCGCTCAACTTTATCGCTCGCAACAACAACGCCAACAACACCAGCACCAACTTTTTCCTTCCCCTCTGCGTCTTTCTACTGCTCCTCTGCTCTCCTGTGTACTCGAGAGAAAACGCGGATAACAAAAACGCATAAGAGATTGAGAAAGTAGTTGTAAATATGTAGGCAAGAAAGAAACGATTAAGAAAGATACAGAGTGGATAGCAAAAGAAATAAAGAGGCTTAAGAAATAGCTGAAATAGTTATAAATATGCTGGGAGATTAGATAAAGCTTGATATTAACGTGTTTTTTTTTTTCATATAATTTTTGTTCTCTTTTGCGCGAGGGAGAAAAAGACAAATAACAAAAAATACATTGAGATAGAGAAACTTGTATATACGTAGACAGATAAGGTATCGTTTGATATTTGTGTTTTTTACCTTTTTTTTTTTTTCTCTCTCTTTTCGTGTGAAGAAGAAAGACACAAAGTGAATAACAAAAAAATACACACGTGATAGCGAAAGTGGTTGTAAATATATAGACAGGTAAGGTATAGTTTGATATTAGTGTGTGAATGGAGCAAAGCAAGTCAAATGTAGTGAATATACGAAGAGGGAAAGAAAACAGAGAGAGAAAAAGCGAATAACACAAATATAGGAGGGATAACGAAAGTACATGTTGATATATAGACAAATAAGGTATAGTTTAATATTAATGTGTGAATAAAGTAGTTTTAGTGTAGTGAACATGCGAGTAGGGGAAGAAAACGTGTGTATAAAGAAAATCCACAGAAGAAAACACAAATAGAGAATAAAAACTGAACAGCAAAAGAAATACATAAGGGATATCGAAAAAAGTAAATATGTAAGCAGAGAAGGCATAATTTAATATCAATGCGTGGAGTAAAGTAAGTTTAGCGTAGTGAATATAAGAAATAGCGAAGAAAACAAACACACAGTAAAGGAAATGCAAGAAGGAGAACACAAGTACATAGTCAATAAAGGTATAAATTAGATCAATGGCCGTGTTTTCGTGTGGCGAGGCGCGTACACGGCTGAGAAAACAAATAATAAAAGAAATTACGGAGGCGTTAGGGGAAGTACGGGATAGAGTAGGCGATAAAGATGCATACAAAAAGTAGAAGAAGACAGTAATAATATTCAGATAATACTTTTGTCTCTGCTCTTCGAAAACTGGGACCTTTTATATCGACCTTTGAATTTCTGCCTTTTTACGCCCCTTAGCCAGAACCCCTCTTATGGTAAAATAGGATGCGCAATGAAGTGAAGACAAGAACAGTTGAGAAAAAAAAAATTGAAAGGCGATACGGAGAAAAACCGCGCGTATAGTAGTCAATTGATAAAAATTAACGGATTTATTTGATTTTTTATTGCCCTTGGCTAGAACCTCTGACAAAAAGAAAAAGAATGTGCTACGTAGTGAAGATATGAACAAGTGAGAAAAACAATGAAAGGAAATACAGAGAGAAACCGCGCGTATAGTAGTCAATAGATAAAATTAAAGTATTTATATGCCTTTTTGTTGCCCTTGGCCAGCACCTCTCCTACAGAAAGAAAAAGGACGTGCAATGTAGTGAAGACATAAATAAGTGAGAAAAAACAATGAAAGGCAATACACGCCTAGATATAGTAGTCAATAGATAAAATTAACGCATTTACCCGCCTTTCTGTACACCTTGGCCAGCACCTCTCTTACAGAAAGAAAAGGGATGTGCAATGTAGTAGGGGAAAAAAAAAAAACAATAAAAGGCAATACAAAGAGAAAAAGCGCCTGGATGTGGCAGTCAACAGAGATGAAATTAACCCATTTATCTGCCTTTCTGTAGCCCTTGGCCAGATTTCCTATTACAATGAAAAAGTTGCATGGAGTGTAGCGAAGACTTCAGCAGGTGAGAGAAATAATTAAAGGAAATGCAGAGCGTAAACGCGTCTGGATATAATAGTCAACAGAGATGCAATGAGAATGACTGACAGTGCACCCGATACAGAGATCTAGCGTGGAAAGAACAGTGTCAGGATAAAGATCAAGACCAGAGTTGAGATATACACGTACTCTTTAATGTAATGCTTCGTAGTCTACATCCTTTATCAGCCCTATAAAAAACAAATTAAAGTAGGAAAATAAAGTAGAATTATAAGAAACGAGAATCATGTTTTTTTCCTTCTTTATTATTTCAAATTCTCATTTTTTTACGCCTGATGATAGAACATGTAGATTCCCCAACGTCGCATTAAAGGTGTGTATTCCAACCCTGGTCTTGATCTTGACTAAAACAAATTGGCAATACATTCGCACAGACAACGCTAAATCAGATTTATAGCACAGTGAACATGAGGAACTATTGGATGTAACTTCTTTGGGCTGCTCTAGTTAAGCATCGCCACAGCGGTTCAACATTCACCAACGCTCGTTCTTCTTTCGCCCCTTTCTCAGCCACACCCACTGCAAGCATATCTTTTATCACTGCATTCATAAATATTCTCCCAGTTCATAGTAATATTGTCACGAGTCGCCACAGTGGATCAAACTTCAACACGCTCTCTCTTTTTTGCGCCTTCCTCAGTCACAGCCATTACAAGCAGGTCTTTCACTACTGGATATGACGCTTTAGAAATCAATCAAATTCTGAGCAGCGTTCGATCAGATGTACAGTTGCCCGAAGAATGAGTATGTTATATTGTACAAAATGCTTCATACCATGGAGAGAAAGGCTTAAAGAGAAGATTTATGTATCTAATGAAAGACACGCTTGTAAGTACTGTGACCTTCGGCTAGAATTCTGAAACGTTTTGCTCTCTTACCAAAACTGTTTACAAAGGACACAAGAGATGATTGGCCGGGTTCTCAAGAATGTTTCTTTTATTAATAATGTAGAAATTTTATCAATCTGTCGTTAGAACCATAAAAAAAATAATAAATAAATAAATAAAAAAAAGCTAGACTACAACCTTTTGAATGTAGTGGAGGTGCGGCGCAGAAGCGTTTCAGAATTGGGTCCAAGGATCATCCAAAGCAAACAACCTCAAAGACCAAGAAATAGTATCGGACAACTGCCTCCATCTATCACATCGCCTGCTCCCCTCGGTCCTTGTGGGGGTTTTCAATGTAAGTCAGTTTATTAATCCATGTATTAATTTACGTTAGATTTATTGACATGATATTTACTGAACTTTATGGAGGGTACTGTATGTAAAGAGTTTTTTTTTTTTTTTTCTGTACATCCTATCTATATTTTTTTTTTCAATTATTCCTTTTGCTAATACACGTAAATATTATTTTTGTTTATTTATCGGTTATTTTCTATTTCATTTACTCGTTTTCCTACTGTAAATAAAGAACTTTATTTCTTATTTATCCATTTATTCTTCATTTAATTTACCTGTTCTACAACTATACGTAAAGAACTTTTTATATTTACCTATCTATTAGCAAATTCATTTACTCGTTTTCTACTGTACACTAACAGCTCTTTAACTTATTTATTTATTTATTTTCCATATAATTTACTCGTTTTTGCTACTGTACGTATGCAATTTCAATTTAACTTCTTGTTTATCTTCTTATTTCTTATTTCACTCTCATGTTCAGCCAGGCAGCTTGGGCCCAGACGGTCTGTGGCAACACCTCCTCTCATCCTATACCAAATTACCCGCCGTTTCCATGCACTTCCCGGGCGGGTCTCAGACAGCGGGCCACGTCTCGCCTCATTACACCATCGATTTATTGGAAACGCTTCACACACCTGGAGATAGTAATGGTATTTTTACAGTATTTTAAACCCGTGAAATGACATCCGTTGAACAGCTATATTGGCGTTAGTATGTCTCTGCTTGGGGACTTATGCGGATATTGGCTGGTGCAGAATTGTTGTCCTGCACGCTCTCCTTTTGCAGTCCCTACCATGTTCATTTATCGTCGCTGTTCCTCACTACTCTTTTCCATGCGGTTCTGTCTTCTGCCGTCTCCCCACTCAGCCCTCTCTCTCTCTCTCTCTCTCTCTCTCTCTCTCTCTCTCTCTCTCTCTCTCTCTCTCTCTCTCTCTCTCTCTCTCTCTCTATGTCATCCCCTATGCAATTCTTCCCTCTTTTCTTTAGCCTGCCTCGTCCTCTTCCATATCATTCTTCTGCCGACATACCGCTCTTCCCAAAATGACTCATTCTCTTCTCTAGCATTCTCTTCCCTGCGCGCAAACAACGGGTATTAAGCAACATCTCTTGTGTGGCCTCTGGAGCGGCGAGCGTGGCGAGTGAAGGCAAGACTTTGGAACCTTCTTAAGGGGATAGAAAGTGTTGTCCTGCACGCAAAGTATGAGTATTGGCAGCGTTCCTCTTGCTGAGCCTCGGAAACTGGGAGCGTGGCGGGTGAAGGTAAGACTCTTTGACCTTCTTAACGGAGTGAAAGAATGAACGTATAACCCCAAGAATATTTTTTCATGTAAGAAGGATTCTGGCCAAGGGATAAGAAATATATATAGAAAAAGAAGACCCCCTATCAGTCACATACCAGAATTAAAGGAAGAGTGTCTTGAAACCTCCCCCTCGAAAGAGTTTAAGTCATAGGTAAGGGAAATACAGAAACAGGCATGGAGTTCCAAAGTTTAACAGCGAAAGGGATGAACGAGTGTGAATACTGGTGAACTCATAAGGAAAGGAGACTACAAAAGACCAACTGACCCTATGTATGTAGATAAGCAGCTCTTGACCAATTAATGCTTAATACCCACCATCCTCATCCGCAATATTTATCTAACCTTCTCTTCCTGCTGTGTAATGTGTGTGCATCTACTACGTCCTTACTGAATTGTTCCGTTCATCTAGAACCCTATTTGAGAGAGAAGAAATAGAGGAAGAGAAATGTAAGGAAACATTAAGCAAAGCGGTACGTGTCAAGGTGGCGAGGTGAATATAATGTCAAGCATATTATTATCTTAACGTATTATCTCAACTACAGTTAACAACCTCTTATGGAAAGTACTGGAGGCTTACAAGGAGGTTTTCATGATTCTAGTGATAGTCTGGCAAGGATTCTGGATCATTTATGGGAAAAACACCGAAAAGAACCAGACTAATCATCTCTGTGGCTTTTGAAAATAATGCTGATGAGAGAACAGTGTTTAATACGGCCTTGTTAATTGTTACCTTGTTACCTGTGACCTGTTCCTCGACTAGTGACGACTACTGCACAATGTGGAGAGTGTGATGAACCCCTCCAGGTCACCACGTGCAGTGCCAACAGGCGGCAACACGTGGCAGTTGAAGCGCGTTGTGTCGGCGCGGCCATCGACTCGCCCCTCCGCGTCGCCGCCAGCCACGGTAAGCAGGTTAATTTACCAACACGCACCGGGAAAAAAATAATGTATTTTTCTGTCAAATTCTCGCATGGCAAATTTTGGAGGTAATCACATTTGCTTTTGTTTAGCAAGTCTTCATTGCCTTGATTGGGGCTTTGTCATGTTTTGTACGGCGAATATGCAATAAAAGCCGGACCAGCAACACCAACAGTGGCAGTAGTAGTAGTAGTAGTAGCAGTAGTAGTAGTAGTAGTAGTAGTAGTAGTAACAGTAGTAATAGTAACAGCAGTAGTAGTAGTAGTAGTAGTAGTAGTAGTAGTAGTAGTAGTAGTAGTAGTAGTAGTAACAGTAGTAGTAGTAGTAGTAACAGTAGTCGTAGTAGTAGTAGTAATATTAGTCGTAGTAGTAGTAGTAACAGTAGTAGTAGAAGAAGTAGCAGTAGCAGTAGTAGTAGTAGTAGTAGTAGTAGTAGTAGTAGTAGCAGCAGCAGCAGCAGCAGCAGCAGCAGCAGCAATAGTAGTAGTAGTAGTAGTAGTAGTAGTAGTAGTAGTAGTAGTAGTAGTAGTAACTGAAGCAATATTATTTACCACTTAATAATGATTATGACAATGAGCAGTTAATAATGATTATGACAATGAGCAGTTAATAATGATAATGACTATGATGGCACTACAATGATAATACTAATAACAATATTAATGATAATAATAATAATTATTATTATTATTATTATTATTATTATAATAATAATAATAATAATGATAATAATAATAATAATAATAATAATAATAATAAGTTTCTGTACAGCAATTCTGACCACATTGATTGAAACCAGATCTGTGCCCCACTGTTCACGCCCCCATTCTCTCTCTCTCTCTCTCTCTCTCTCTCTGTCTCTCTCTCTCTCTCTCTCTCTCTCTCTCTCTCTCTCTCTCTCTCTCTCTCTCTCTCTCTCTCTCTCTCCATCTTTATCTTCTTCCCTTCCATCTCCATTCTCTCTCTCTCTTCACCCTTCCTCCCTCCTGCACTGTTCTCTCCATACCTCCATCTCTTTTCTCTTTCTTTCCTCCCTCCCTCCATTTCCTCTCCTCTCATTCCATTAGTCTTTTTTAGCTACCAACACTTTTCTCCATCCTTCCCTCTCTCTTTCTCCCTCTCTCTTCTTTCTGTCTCTCTCTTTCTCTTCTATCTTCCCTTCTTCCTTCCTTCCACCTCTCCCACCTTTTCTTTCCTCCTTTTCTCTGCTAACATCTCTTCTCTCCTCCCTCCTTCTCCCCCACTTTTCTTCCCTTCCCCTCTCTCTCCTTCCCTCCCACTTCCCTCCCTTCCTCCCTCCCTTTCTCTTCCCACCTTTCCTTCTTTCCTCCATCCTCCTCTGTCAGTCTCCCCTCTCTCTCTCTCTCTCTCTCTCTCTCGACCCACGCGTCCCGCTAAACAGGCTCATTCACTTTTAATAACCCGCGACAGGAATTCACAAGCCTCGCAGCGTGCAAATATTTCACGTACCTTGATTAATTCCACCGACTGCAACAAGCACATCTAATGACACAGCGCATGTACGGGACAGACAGACAGACAGACAGACAGACAGACGGACAGGCAGATAGACGGAGAGATGGACAGGACAAACATATCAGACACGCAGACAGACAGATACGAGAGATACAAGCGGACAGATAGATGGATGAACAGACAGATGGACAGAGACAGACGGCCAGACAGACAGACAGACAGACAGACAGACAGACAGACAGACGGACGGACAGAGGGTCGAACAAACAGATACACGGACAAACAGATCAAAGAGACACTTAAGGTAATAACTCGAAAGAAACTGATACACGAAAAAAAAAAATACGAACCAAAAAAAAAAGAAAATAGACAAAAATATACGGATGAATACACTGACAGAATGACGAACAAGAGACACACTAACGGATCCGGTGATTGACAGACAGAGGGACGGACAGACAGACGAACAGACGGGATTATATGACAGGATAGGCACTGATGGGTCCGTAATAGAGGAAAGCGTAGTACTGTTCACTTAATAACACAGCAATGACCCGCCAGGCGCAATAAATAGGGAGGCAGTGATGGGTAAATGGTGGTGGTGGTGGTGGTGGTGGTGGTGATAAATGGGGAAATGATGGGTAAGAGTGAATGGTGATGAAATGATGGTGGTGGTGGTTGTGGTATTGGTGGTGGTTGTAGTAGTAGTAGTAGTAGTAGTAGTAGTAGTAGTAGTAGCAGTAGTAGTAGTAGTAATGATTGTTGTTGTATCATTATCATTATTTGAGAGAGAGAGAGAGAGAGAGAGAGAGAGAGAGAGAGAGAGAGAGAGAGAGTTATAGACAAACAGATATTACTGCATACATACATACATACATACATACATAAATGCACACATACATACATACATACATACATACATACATACATACATACATACATAAATGCACACATACATACATACATACATACATACACACACACATGCATACACAAATACAATGCCACCAGTCTCACTCCCTGTCACCGTCTAGCGAATAAATTCTAAGTCGATTTTTCTCTTTTTTTCTCTTTTTGTTTCTTTGGCTCCTTTCAGTTTTCCTTGTTAAAGACAATGAAGGCAGCTGCACTGGCCTCTTAAGTAGGAATAATGAACACACACACACACACACACACACACATATCATCTCCACCACCACCACCACCACCACCGCCGCCGTCAGCTGATCTAAGCACGTTCTTTTAAAGTTTTTCTTCTATGGCCAAGACTGTGTTTTCTAAGTCCGCAGAGATGACTACTTATATTCCCATGTGTGATTTTGATGTTTATGAGACAGAATCCTCAAACATCACCTATATCATGAGAATACTTCATACAACTTCCATTACAATCTATATGTATGTGATAAAACAACGAATTGTTTAATAATACGGTCTTTGGCACCTGTTCCTTCTGTGTATCCATGTGTGTGTGTGTGTGTGTGTGTGTGTGTGTGTGTGTGTGTGTGTGTGTGTGTGTGTGTGTGTACATAACATAAGAACATAAAATGATAAGGGAAGCTGCAGGAAACTACCAGACCTACACGTGGCAGTTCCTGTATCGCACCGCCACCTACCGCCCCCCTCACGCCCCGCTAGAACAAGGCCGTGGGTGTCTTTGCCTTCCCCAGCACACCTCTCCAAGAGACGGGCATGTGCCTAACCATCCACGGAAAACTGAACACCCCTGCACGCCGGCACGGGCAGTGGGCAGTAAGGAGGGCGTCGTGGTGGTGAATGGGGCGGGCGTAGTTGTGGGCGTGAGGCTACTGCTCGGGGACCTTGTGACTCAACACCCCACCCGCCGGCGTGCCTGAACCTCACCACACAGCCTTGTCCTCGTACAGGCCTGTCCACTCCACAAACACTTGGCCAGGGCAACTTGATTCCCTCAGGAACTATAAATCCCTCTAACTCCTGCTGGCACCAACACCCTGACTTCTGCAAGGTGGCGCTGCGAGGCGGTGGCAAGGCGCTCCACTGCGACATCAGCGCCAGTGACAGGAGAAGCGAGCCGCTGACTGTTGGGCGGCAAAACAACTGAACGACACCGGGAGATGCTGCTGAATGTCTTGACGCGGCACAAACCCCACGTCAAGCCGGAGGTGGTCTCGCGGCGCCCCACCACGAGTCCTCCACGCCGGGGAGTGTTTAGCAGACGTGTATGTGAAGGCACTTGAATTCATTCTCATGTAAAGCGTCTTGAGGGAAGCGCAAAGTGGCAGGACGTCCCGGCCCAGCGTCACTGCCTGAGATTTGGGCAAAATACGTGAGTGCTGAAACTCCGCCAGTGAGGGCCATTCCCAAGCAGGAGGAAATAAGGTGCATGCCGAGAAGACTGAGGATGGAGGCCCGCTGACGCGTGGTCCTCGCTGAAGCAGCCCAGCGTGCATGAGGCGGATTAGCAGCTGTCTGCGCGATCGGCGGGGTGTCATGACGCAGTGACAGCTGACGTCCTGATCAGTGTGCCGTAATAAACATTATCCTGAGATAAAGCAACAAAAAAGGAATAAAATGCAGCCATAAACCAAGTAAATAAAATTTAAAATGCCTTTAGAATGTAATTTACAAGTAAAAGTCAAGACTTGTTAGTTTTGGGGCTGGCGAGAAAAAGCAGCGTTTATAAGATGAGGCAGATCTCGTCTCAGGTAAACCATTTCTCCCCGTGCCAAAAAAACGGAAGCTTTCGTACTGCCACTGACTCTTTAGAGACGCAGCTCTCTCAGAACCTGCAAGCTGGCACACCACCACCAGTGAGCCTAAGCTTCCCTACACGTGAGATAACTAACTACTCGTGCGTGAAAGCGCGTCTTCACTCGTCCGTCTCCCAGTGTGATACCGCCTCTTGACATCCAGGTCTCGGCGCCACTTCCTCCAACCCACGCTGCCCTGCTACCTTCAACATAGACCATACGGAGGGCACGGTGTACGAGAGAGAGAGAGAGAGAGAGAGAGAGAGAGAGAGAGAGAGAGAGAGAGAGAGAGAGAGAGAGATGGGGAGGGGGGGAGCAGTAATTAATGTATGGCAAGAGACAAACGCCGGGACAGCAAACATGATTTACCCTCACGTGTTGCCGGACGTGTTTGGCTCTGCCTCGTCACCATCGAGCACGTCACGCATCATGGCGCACACACACACACACACACACACACACACACACACACACAAACATATCCTACCCTCTATACACACGCACACGCAAACACTCATTATCAGCTCAGGTCACGCCCTTCAAACACACATACCCCACATAAACATACATATGAACACACACACACACACACAACTAATCATTAAGTACCTGAATGAACCCCCTGTGGTTATAAATGAGAAACAAGAGCTTCATTCAATTGCTTCCGAAGCCTCGACGCACTCACTCACGCACTCACTCACTCACTCACTGCCTCTCTTTAGTTCCGTGATGCAAAGCGTAGGGCAATTGTAAACTTAATGGCTCTTGTCTCCTGTGGTTCAGCTTTTTCATTTCAGTGTTTCAGTCGTTCAATGATGCAAATAAAATCGTGTTGGTCGGAGTGAGGCGCGACTCTATGACTGGGAAACATTTACTCATTATTCCTTTTATATTCGTGTGTTCGTGTATTCACTTTAATGCTTCACAACACTGCTGACTATGGGATCACACGTTGCCGAATACTAATAATGACATCAAGATAAATATTTACTCTTTTTTTTTTATATTCGTGTGTTGTAAGTGTCAAACAATAACAAAGAACATCTCAATAATTCATGGTAATACTGCGAACACTCACCAAGTATCGCCACGTGTTGCTTGATGCTATTAATGAACATCGAGAGAAACATTCAAGCCTTATTCTCTTTTTGTTCGTGTACTGGAAGAATCACACAGTAAATAGAAGCATCAATATTGTAATGCCTCGTGTGACTCAGTACCAATAATAACTAGAGAGAAACTAACTATTATTCCTTTTGTATTCGTGCATTGTAAGCGCTAAACTATAATTAAGAGCACCAATGATTCAGACTAACACTGCACGACACTCATCAAATATTGCCACGTGTTAATACTCATAATGACGAACATCAATTTCAAGGCGACAGATTACAATGCACGCTGCAGTTGACGTGTACTGAGTGACCCACACACGAACACTCCGCCAGGCATGGTGTTGCAAGGGCCAGGCACTGCAGCTGACTGGGGCATCGTGCAGGAAGGTACTCAATTTTCAGAAGCAATAAATGACTTGCTATAATAATTAGGCAACTCGACGTGACAAGAGGTCGTGGAGAAGGAGGAGGAGGAGGAGGAGGAAAAAGAAAAGGAGAAGGAGAAGGAGAAGGAGAAGAAGAGCAAAAAGAACAAGAGCAAGAAGAATAAGAACGAGAACAAGAACAGGAACAAGAAAAAGATGAACAAGATCAAGAAAGGACAACCTGTGTGTGTGTGTGTGTGTGTGTGTGTGTGTGTGTGTGTGTGTGTGTGTGTGTGTGTGTGTGTGTGTGTGTGTGTGTCTGCACTTCAGAAACACTCGTGGTGAATAACTAAAAAAATAACATCATTAAACTTGTCATGAAAACTCGAAAAAACAGAAGGAAAAAGGGAAAGAAAAGAAAAGAAATGCAAAAACAACACAGGTGAAGCACTTCTCCCAATGACTCCAGCACAGGTTTGCTTTACACACAATTCACACTGTTTGCTCCGCCACTGTGTTCCTGCTGCTCGTGTTGTCTTCCTGCCTCCTCAACACAGTGCAGCTGGCCACGGGTGTCAGGCCCCGCTGCTGCCTTACAAGAGTCTGGCTTCAGCTTTCCATAATATGTTTTCCTCTAAGAACATTCTGCTGAAGATCTCCTCTTTTTGAGCTGCTGAAAGTTTTGCAGAATGTATTAACTCTTTCAGCTATAGCATGTATCAAAGATTTTTCTAATACTTTCCTATTGACACTTCACATGCGATGCAAATTTTCATAATACTTCTCCTTTGGCGGACATTCTGCTGTAGATCTCGACTTTTTTTTTTTTTTTTAGTTGTTGGAAGCTCTCCAGAAAGTATTAATCTTTTCAGTAATTACACGTATCAAATATTTCTCCAATACTTTCCTATTGACACTTCAGATACGATGCTAATTTCCATAATAGTTTTTCTTTGAGGACATTCTGTTGTACATAGGTCTCGACTTTTTGAGTTGCATTCCTTCCATAAAGTAATTATCCTTTAATTCATGGCTCGTATCAAAGATTTCCCGAATACTTTTCTATTGACACTTCAAGCACGATGCAAAATGTACAAGACACTATACTTTATATATACCGTCAGAAAGCAAATTTATTTAACCTCCAGGGAACTTGAGACTGAGAATGCGAAAGGAGAAGGCGGCAGGCAGTGGCAAGTGGTGACCGTGACAGCACCGCCACTCCCACAGTCAAGCATCACTACATACAGCAGTCATTCTTATCGCGTCATGCTGTAACGCGTCAATACTAGTCCAGCCTGAGCAGCGTTGCCGTGTGCCAGTTGGGTGAAAGCTCGTGTTGCAGGGCAGTTTTTTCCTCTCTTTTCATAGATTAGTTCACTGACCAAGCGCTAAAAAAGAAAACGATGAAAAAATATGCCGCTTAATCTGCGTTCGCTATAAAATGTACAAAATATATATTGCAAGAGTGTCAAAAGTGAAAACCAAATTAGCTCCAGTGAACTGATGATATTTGAAATTGTACATGATAATGATAATAATGATAATGATAATGATAATAATAAGAAGAAGAATAAGAACAAAAGAACAAGAACAAAAAGAACAAGAATAAATAAAGAAATAAATAAAGAAAAAGAAAACAACAACAGCAACAACAACAACAACAACAACAACAACAACAACAACAATGATAAATAGAAGTCGTCAAAGTGTAGTTGAATTTATGTTTGTTTTGTCAGTATATCTGTTTGCTTAATTCTTTAGGCAGGAGTGTGTGTGTGTGTGTGTGTGTGTGTGTGTGTGTGTGTGTGTGTGTGTGTGTGTGTGTGTGTGTGTGTGTGTGTGTGTGTGTGTGTGTGTGTGTGTGTGTGTGTGTGTGTGTGTGTGTGTGTGCATCACGTAATACAATAACAACAAGTCAGTCATAGAATTAATCAACACACCTGTCTGACTCATAACACCTGCCCCGTACCATCTTCCCTCACCTGCTACTCTCTCTCTCTCTCTCTCTCTCTCTCTCTCTCTCTCTCTCTCTCTCTCTCTCTCTCTCTCTCTCTCTCTCTCTCTCTCTCACTCGTGTAATTTCGCGTCAAGGGAAATAAATAACACTCCTACTTTGTTCATCACTTGTCACCGCCCCTCTATGGAGCTTTGATAGTATTCACGAGGGCTATACGTCCTCATTAAACTCTTGATTCAAATGACAAGCCAACACCAAAAGCCGCAGCAGCAGGTCACTGAAGGGAGGACAGGGAGATAGGGATGACGGTTCGCCTCATGTGACAAAGGACAGTGAATGACATGCATGCTCAAGTGTGTATCAGTTTTCCGTGGCATGTTTTATTTGGTTGATGATCCGTAATTGTTCGCTACATTTACTGACAATGCATTTCTTGGAGCAGTTTCCTCTTCACACTTCGCCAGCCACATTTACCGTCAAAGATAAATAAAATAAAGACGGTTGTTGTGTCTTGTGTATCCAGTTAATCTATTTTTACCGCCTTTCTGAGTCACG
>NC_087181.1:592500-605000 GCF_035594125.1 Scylla paramamosain | reverse complement strand
GTGATCCCAGAGATGGCTGTGTTAGCTAATAGTGGTGGTGGTGGTGGTGGTGGTGGTGGTGGTGGTGGTGGTGGTGGTGACGATGATAATGATAACATCCGCCCGCTGACTGTTAGGTTATGGTAATGATTGATGATGATGATGATGATGATGATGATGATGATGATGATATTTCTCGTAAGTTGCTTCTGTAGCCTAGGAAACAGACTTAACATTCTATTCTTTTATTGTGTGTGTTTTTCCAAACATTACGGTGTTCTCAATATTAACAAAGGACAGTCTAAAAGGTTATTAATATGTCTCTCTGTCTGTCCAAGCTGCATTCATACCTGTCCCTCTGGTATTCTCTCACTGTATGTATCTTTCTAAACAGTGCGGTGTTCTCAATACTCCCAAAGGACAGTCTTAGCAGTGAAAAGTTAAACAGACAGATCCTGAACTCCCTTCCTCCCTAGATGCGATTCAATTCCCAACATGCCACACGCAAAAACACTAATCCAGAAATAGTCTTTAATTCCCGCGCCGTGAATTCCTCAGACAAAGACAAGTATAGATTCTGAGCTGCTTCCCTAAATGCAATTCAATTCTCTACACGATGAACGCCTTCCTGTGACATGGACGTGACTAGAGGAGGATTAAATCAGCCGTCTCTATTGGGTTCGTATTTTTAAACACCTTGATACTTAATCTTGCCAACCAGCTGTAATAGAAGTTATGGCTGTTTTCATGTGTTCTGATGATTCTAGTGAGTTTAACAAGGATTCTGCGCTTACAAAGAGAGGGAATAACCATTATGAGAGGCCAGTGCGTTAAAGAATACGGGAGCAACTCAGCTATTCTTTTCTATCGTTATTCTGTCATCGTTGCCCTCGTGGAAGAAGTGATCTTTTTTTTTTTTTTTTATAATTAGTTGCTCTTGGCCAGTCACCAATATATGTGAAAAAGAAACTGATCATCGAGTTATTTTCCGCTCTTCTGACTAGCAACTGATGATTCAAGGAAATGTGAACGTTCCCTCCAGTATTGAATGAGTTAATCTGTACATTACTTAAACCTGAGGACAAGCCGCGGCGGTCAGTTAAACAGAAAAGCACTGGTGGAGAAACTCTCTTTACTCCCCAGACAGTCATTTCAAGAATCAAAAACATCAACAGATCACAAAGTAAAGATAAGGCCATAATGCTTTTGCTGCATGTGGCCTCAGCGCTCGTCTCCGTCTCACTGGCCTCTCGAGCACTGGATGCATTACCTAACACCACAGCATTTGATAAATCCGATTACAAACCATTTCAGGCAAAATTAAATAAATGGACAGTAATAGAGAAAGTCTTTACTCCTCAGACATTCAGTTCAATACTCAGGAATAGCAACATATGACAAGATAAAGATAAAGTTTGGGACTACGTGCTTTAGCTCGAAGTGGCCTCAGCTTTCATCTCCGTCTCACTGACCTTCGAACCTGCGATGGATAACGTCACTCACCTCAGGACACGGCCACTGTAACATCTGAGTGTCCACAGCTTACAGATGACAAGGGACTCCAGAAACTCCCAAACTCCCAACCCTCAACATTTTCCTCCTCTACAAAACACAAATCTTCTGCAGAAACACAGCAAGAAAACTCCATCAAAACTTTACGACGCGTCCCTACGGAGTGGAAATGATGGATCGCCTGTCATTTTCTACTTCTTTTATTCATAATCCGCCACATATTCAGCACTGCGAACATCTCTCTTCATCTTTCCATGACCGGTATTCAGAAACACATTGCTCTCTCACCACGCCTATTTTTAAAGGCCACAGAGATCATTAGCCAGGTTCTCAAGAGTGTCTCCCCTGTTAATAATGTAGAAATCTTGTTAATCTTTCACTAAAACTGTAAAAAACATCCTTAAAAATCCGTGTCACTTCAACTAGAGTCTTTTCAAAGTAGTCGAGGTGCGCCGTGTTTTAGAATATGGTTCTATATACTAGCCCAGCAATCCTATACGGGGTGGCTCAGACAAAGCACCACACGTTAAGGTGCCAGTCCCTAAAGACACCCTACCTCCCTACCCTGTCTCGCACCTACTCGAATCCTAACATACTTACCAAAATATAGAAATAGGAAGCATCAATCGCCGTCCAGTACTAAGAAAAAGTATCCACTATCTATTTTATACATGACATTATACTAGAATCTACCGCCTCTATGTATCGATATCACTTATGGGAAAAGTTAAGCGTGCTCCACCATGCCGAGGTAAATATACTTGTTACACGTTGAATGATGCTTGAGGGAGGGAAGGCAGGCAGGAGTGTGTAGCAAACCATGAGAAGAACAGGTACCAGAGGACTTGGCCTAAAACGAGGGTACCTGATACTTGTGGTGAACGAAGGAACGAAGGAAGGAAGGAACGACAGAAGGAAGGTTGGAAAGAAAAATGGTACTGCCACCTGTAGGCCTGACTGTTTCTTGTAGCGTCCCTTACTTTATTATGTTATGTTCTATGGAAGACGAGGGGACAGGGAGGGAAGGAGGGAAAGAGGGAGGAAGGGAGGGAGGAAAGGAGAATGGGTGGGGGGAGTGATGGAGGAAGACTGGAAGGAAGAAAGAAAAGGAGTGTGCGTAAGAAAGAAGAAAAGGTCTGATCAAATGCTTGCAGTATACTCACTCACTCTCTCTCAGTTTCTCTGCCTGCAAAAATGAAAAGTAATTGCAAGATCCATAAAAGAGCCTTGCCTCAAAAGACCTTGGCTGTAAATTCTGTTATATGTATACGTGTAATATATGTGGTCAATAAACAATATCACTACGAGTCAACAAAATCACAAATCCTCCATCCCTGTCCTCCTCTCACCCTTCCTCTCTCTCTCTCTCTCTCTCTCTCTCTCTCTCTCTCTCTCTCTCTCTCTCTCTCTCTCTCTCTCTCTCTCTCTCTCTCTCTCTGTCCCCTCACAGCCTCACGTCTCAGCACGCCAATCACAGGTAACACACCCCGGCACACAGGTAGGCAGGTCACTAGCGCAGTAACACAGCAGTACTACACAGGTGTGAATGCCTTTCCCCTTCTCCTCATTACGGATTCAGTGGCGCTGCTCCTCACGCCTCATTACCGACCATTGTGTCTGTGTACAGCTGTGTGGACCCAATATGCTCTCTGTGTATGTGTCTGGCTGTCTATTTGTTTGGCTGGTTGACTGGTTGTCTGTCTGTTTGGTTAGGTGGATGGCTGGCTCGCTGTCTGGCTGGCTACTTGTATGTTTGTCTGTGTCTGGTTGCTTGTCTGTGTGGACCGGCACTGCTTGCTCTGTCGGTGTGCCTGTCTGTTTGTCTGTCTATCTATCTGGCTGGCTGGTTGGCTGTCTGTTTCTATTTGTCTTTTTCTATTGGTCAATTTATCTATAAATTTATTTTTTTATTTATCAACATGTCTGTGGAGAGAGAGAGAGAGAGAGAGAGAGAGAGAGAGAGAGAGAATAAAGCTCCCTCTTAAGTGGCATCTCACGCTAATTGGATCAACGCTGCCCTGAATGTAGCAAAGGAGCTGAAGCACCGAGACACACAGACCGAGACACCGAGACTGCTTCCAACACGAGGCTCTGTCTTATCTCGACCACTGTTAATAGCCTTAGTGGAAGTTACGGGGCTTTTTAAGAATGTTCTCATGATTATAGTGATAGTGAGAGTTAGTGTAACAAGGTTTCTGCATCTTAAAAAGGCTGTGTTTTCAGAAGTTAGTGAATTTAAGGAATATTACTAAGGTTTTTAAGAATGTTTTAATGATTCTAGTGATAGCTGGTGGTCATGTAACAATAATTAAGCATTTAAAACCAGCATTATTGGAAGTTATTGGTGTTTTCAGGAATACTTTTATTAATGTTGTGAGTTCAAGGGAAGTTAATAGGGACTTTCGGTGGCGTTATGTTTCTCGTGATAATTGATGATGTGCCGAGGATTCTGCATCTTAAACAGGATGTAGTGGAAGTTATTAGGGTTTTCAGTGGAATTTCCATGATT
Source organism: Scylla paramamosain (assembly GCF_035594125.1). Lineage (NCBI taxonomy): Eukaryota > Metazoa > Arthropoda > Malacostraca > Decapoda > Portunidae > Scylla > Scylla paramamosain. Next base: position 601,000 of record NC_087181.1, on the reverse strand, counting down.
TTAGTGACTAAGCGATAGTTTGACAAGAGTTCTACACCTTTAACAGACTCTGGTGGAAGTTATTGAGGCATTCAAAGGCGTTTTCATTATTTTGATTGAAAAAGGAATCTGCGCCGTGAATGGGAAATATATTCACGAGAATCTGATAAATATTTTTTTGTAACATTTGGAAATCATCCATAAGGAAGAACAAAACGTTTTGAAATACGGACCACTGCTTTTAAACAAGTCTCGTGTCGACTGAGTTCAACAATAAAAATAATAATAAATAGAAATATAAGAATAAAATTAGATAGGAAAATAAACAAGTAAATAAATAGCAATATACTAAATAAATAGTTATACTAATACTAATTATAATAACAAAAGATACACATGTACTTAAACTTTAATTCTTTGGTCCACACACAAAAAAAAAAAAAAAATCTCTTGAAAAACATTGAGTAGGTGCGGACCCTTCTCTCAACTTTCTTTGGTATGGAAGTCGTACCTAACTCTGGGAAGGAACTCAAGTCTCCGCTGACAGTAATGAACACAGAGGCTTTTGTTGCTGCGCTCCGTCAATAGTCATCTAATCTGAACGTAATCTATGGAAAAGCTTGATCATTTTCTTTTCGTTCCATCTCAATTTTTTATTTTTTTATCTGTCTATTCAAACAAAGAATGCTGATTTTTTTTTCCCAGTACTTGTCTTATTTGAGTTTTATCTAATGGCAAAGTTAATTAAAGAAGGGAGAACAAAACATTTCTACCCTTGTATTCGTTCATATATTTCTTTTGTGTGTGTTAATCTATCCTCCGCTGTGTGAATCTAATTAATACAGATACTTTTGATCAGTTTTCTTTCTTCAACTATAATCTAATCTGAACGCTATCTGAAGGAAAAGTTTGTTGGAGAGTGCTATTCTCTCTCTCTCTCTCTCTCTCTCTCTCTCTCTCTCTCTCTCTCTCTCTCTCTCTCTCTCTCTCTCTCGCTCGCTCGCACGCTTTTCTTGTTTAATTAATCTAGTTTTATTTTTTAGTTCTTTAGTTTCGTTTAGTTTAGTTTTAGCATTGCTTGATTTACTTTTTATTTCATCTAGTTTAGTTTAGTTTAAATTACCTTAATTTACTTTACTTTCGTTCTATTTTTTGTTCAGTTTCCTTTGTGTGTGTGTGTGTGTCTGTGTGTGTGTCTGCTGTCCGAATCTCTTTCACAACCATCAAAGGAAGTGTGTTGGAGTGAAAAGATTTTATTCAACAACATCTACAGCTTCCTGAGAATGTTATCTCAAGTGAAGGGGAGGCCGACTCTCTCTCTCTCTCTCTCTCTCTCTCTCTCTCTCTCTCTCTCTCTCTCTCTCTCTCTCTCTCTCGTACACAAAACATAGACGACAGGAAGAGAGAAGAAAAGAAAACAAATAAAGCAGGCATGTAACAGCAAATAAATGAAACAAAAATATAAATAAAGAACAGAAAGAAGGAAGAAAAGTAAAGCAAGCAACAAGATAAATAAAAAAAAAAAAGGAAAAACACAGAAAATCAGAGGAGAAAAAAGTCAAAAGAAAAAAATAAAAGAAATAGAAATGAGAAGCAAAAAAAAGAGCCAAACGAAAGGAAAAGAAAGTAAGCAACACAAGACAAACCAGAGAAAAATGGAAATAAACAAAAGAAAGAAAGAAAGGAAGAAGAAGAAGAAATTAAAACAAAAACAACACCAAAAATAAACTAACAAATTATCTACAACAAAGAAAAAAAGGGAAAAACAAGGAAAACAAGAAGCATAGAATATTTTACTAAGTTTTCCTCTAGTAATCACGTGACCTTTCCAGAGCATTACACTAAGGACGAGAATAGATTGAGTAATTATGTAAATATGGCCTTTTCCCTTTTTCTTCCTTTCTTCACAATTTTGGGAAGCGAGAGAGAGAGAGAGAGAGAGAGAGAGAGAGAGAGAGAGAGAGAGAGAGAGAGAGAGAGAGAGAGAATGAGTACAATCTCTCTCTCTCTCTCTCTCTCTCTCTCTCTCTCTCTCTCTCTCTCTCTCTCTCTCTCTCTCTCTCTCTCTCTCTCTGTCATCTAACATTTTTTCATAGTCGAGACAAAAGAGAAATTGGTGTGTGTGTGTGTGTGTGTGTGTGTGTGTGTGTGTGTGTGTGTGTGTGTGTGTGTGTGTGTGTGTGTGTGTGTGTGTGTGTGTGTGTGTGTGTGTGTGTGTGTGTGTGTGTGTGTGTGTGTGTGACAACCAGGAAGTCGCAATATTGGGAATAGAAGAAATAAAAAAAAGTTGAAAATCATATCTGTACAAATCGAGTGAAGAAAAAAATGAGTCGGTTTGAGAAAGAAAAGAAGAAAAAATGGAACACAGAGGAAAGGATGAGAACACAAAACAAGACAGTGTAGAACAAGCAAAAGAACCAAAAAAAGACAAAACGCTGAAAAAATAACACGAGGAAGGAAGAAAGAAAAAAAAAAAAAAGCATATGACAAGATTATATAAAAAGTAATCTAAATTACATGAAAAAAAAATCATAAGTAAAGTACCAAGTAAAGGATAAAATGTGACATGAGATGAAAATACAAATACACAGAAAACTGAAGAAAAAATAAATAAAACTAAGACAGACAGAACAGTAAGAAAATAGACGGAACTTTGGAGAAAATAGTAATGAGGCAGAGAAAATTTAAAAGTAAGGCGGCAGACAAAGCTTGAGGGAAACTGATAAGGAAACAATGTAAAAGATTAGTTAGTAAGAATTCAGACAACACTTAAGAGTACTAAGTAAGGTGATAGAGAGAACTTACGAGTAATTAGCAAAGAAACATAGACTTTACGGGGAAGCTAATAACAAAACAAGACAGAATTTAAAAGCAATAAGTAAGAAAACAGACAGAACACCTAAATGGAACAAATATGGACATAGATAACAGACAGAATACGAGAGGCGAAGGACACACATCACGCCACAGCAGCACATCGCATGACAGCACAGATGGGATGCTAATGGAAACGGCAGACAAACAGCATAATAAAATATAACAGAAGCTAAATGAGATACACAGGACGGCGGAGGTAATGGAGAGTTGGGCAGGCTAGTGATTAAGTAGTGAAAGAGAGATAAACTAAATGATTCAGATGAACATGACACGAATCGGCTTGGAGAGAGAGAGAGAGAGAGAGAGAGAGAGAGAGAGAGAGAGAGAGAGAGAGAGAGAGAGAGAGAGAGAGAGAGAGAGAGAGAGAATACACATACATATATACATACATACACAGACAGCCAACCAGAAAGCCAGCTACCCAGCCAGCCAGACAGACAGACAGACAGACAGACAGACAAACAGGTAAATCAGACACAAAAGAAAGATAGACGAATACGTATACATAAACATACATACATACATACATACATACACACAGACACGGTTCCCACACACAACTCTGAACGAAATATTCACGGAGTTTTGCAAGACTCTTCCCAGGAACAAACAAGCTTCCTTCCACGAAAGTCTCACGTCCTGAAGAAACAAGCATCATTGACAAGCTGCTAAGGCAAAAAAAAACAGGTTACCAGATCGACATTAGACTAGTTGGGAAAGATATACGTGTGTGTGTGTGTGTGTGTGTGTGTGTGTGTGTGTGTGTAAGTAATAATAATAATAATAATAATAATAATAATAATAATAATAATAATAATAATAATAATAATAATAATAATAATGTGTGTATGTGTGTGTGTGTGTGTGTGTGACAACCAGAAAGTCGCATTACTGACCTCAGGACATTAACATAAATCAATAAATAAATGAATAAAATAAAAAAAATAATAAAAAATAAGACTGAATAAAATCACACCAGTACAGAGAAAATGAAGAAAAAAAGGGATAACTTAAGAAAAAATAACATGAAAACTGAAAAAGAGGAAAGGAAGCCAATACAGAACAGAACAGTGTGCTGGGGAGTGACAAAGTAACACGAATGAAGCACAAGAAGTGATGATTCAGGAAATATTGAAATAACATTAGCGTTTTCATCCGAGAGTTTGATGAGATTATGTTAGGTTAAGTTAGGTTTAGGTTAGGTTAGGTTAGGTTAGGTTAGGTTAGGTTAGGTTAGGTTAGGTTAGGTTAGGTTAGACTAGGTTACGTTAGTTTTATGTTAAGTTAGGTTATGTTTCGATTATGTTAGATTAGGTTAGGTTAGGTTAGGTTAGGTTAGGTTAGGTTAGGTTAGGTTAGGTTAGGTTAGGTTAGGTTAGGTTAGGTTAGGTTAGGTTAGGTTAGGTTAGACTAGGTTACGTTAGTTTTATGTTAAGTTAGGTTATGTTTCGATTATGTTAGATTAGGTTAGGTTTAGGTCAGGTTAGATAAGATGCCTCCAGAATATCAAGTAACTCTCCGCTTATTTTTTTCTTTCTCTTTTCTTTTTTTTTTCTTTTTTTCTTTTCTTTTTTTTTTTTTTGCCTTCCTAAGACTTGAACACTTTAAAAAGAGGACTAACACACCTCCAGGAATAAATCAATTAACTTTTTTTTTCAGCACTGTGTCTATACCAGATTTCAGGAAGCGCCAATTAAACAGACACTTTTTCTTTTTCTTTTTTTTTCTTTTTTTTCCTTTTTTTTCCTTTTTTTCTTTTTTTTTTCTTTTTTTTTTTTTTACTCCTGTTCGATCTCCCTTCCATGAAAAATGAGAAGTCAGCGCTGAAAGAACACACACACACACACACACACACACACACACACAAGATAACACTCCCATCAGCTGCACCCTCTTCCTGGCACACTCCCCCTCCGTTGCGTCCTGCCACCTGCCCGAGAAACAAAAAAGGGTTACAAAGTTAAAACACACAAGAAAAAAGAAAAAAAGAAAGAAAGAAAACGAAGTAACGCAAGCACACGGCAAAATTAAAAAGTATACAAACAAGGAGATAAAAAAAAAAGGGAAACGAGAACGAAGTGGACTCAACAACCTCTGACAAAATGAAGAATAACAAAAAAATATATAAAAATGAAAAAAACAAAAAGAAACGTAACTGCTCCCCACCTCAAAGGGAAAAAAGAAAGAAAAAATGAGAGAGTGTTTCATATTTTCCTTTCTTCTTTCGTTTCGTCTTCTTTTGCATAATGTATAATACTTCCTGGTAGAGAGAGAGAGAGAGAGAGAGAGAGAGAGAGAGAGAGAGAGAGAGAGAGAGAGAGAGAGAGAGAGAGAGAGAGAGAGAGAGAGAGAGAGCAAATGTACGTATACAACATGAATTATGGAAACTCAAAACATCCTTGAAGATAATTGGTATAATTTTTACATGAAATATGCATATATAGAACATTCTTATTAGTAGTGGTGGTGGTGGTGGTGGTGGTGGTGGTGATAGTAGTAGCAATAGTAGTAGTAGTAGTAGTAGTAGTGGTGGTGGTAGTGGTGGTGGTGGTGGTGGTGGTACTCTCCACAACCTTCACTTCATATCAAACGCTTCAAGTTACAAAGTGTTGAGTGTGAAGCGTGAAAGTGTCATTAATGAATCCACAAGTGTGTTATTATATAATTAACAGTTATGTCTTGTAACAACACTATATGAATTTCTCTCTCTCTCTCTCTCTCTCTCTCTCTCTCTCTCTCTCTCTCTCTCTCTCTCTCTCTCTCTCTCTCTCTCTCTCTCTCTCTCTCAAATTTCGACATTCATTTTACATTCGCCCTCTGCATTCATAAATGTATTCACTTTTTTTCTGTTGCCATTTCAATTCCTGACATAATTTCGTGACAGATCAGCTGTTGTGCAGTGCCTCCCCTTAATGGAAATAGGGAAAAAATTATAAAAACAAGTAAAAACTGTAAAATTCTCCTCCCCTCCGGTGCCCACGGAGTACAAAGGGACATTTTTATTCACTCTATTCAGAAACGAACGGAAATGAATTGTCAGAATCAAGCTCGAGCGATGCCTGACCAAAAAAAAAAGAAAAAAAAGGCTGTAATAGGAAATGTTGAGTATGTTCAACTTTACGTGCGTGTGTGAAAACTGACTCCTTGTCGCTGTGGTAAGCAAAATATTCACTCAGTGGTTTTCTTTAACGACATCGATGCAAACTCAAATACATTGTACCACTCAGTCAGCTTGCTGTTTAAAATACAGACCGAATAAAGAACATGAAATGCTGAGTATCTGTAATTTAACCAGTGAGTGTGAAGGTGAAAACTAACTCTTCCTTGTAGCTGTGCTAAATAAAATATTCATCCAGTGGCTTTCTTCGACGAAAACGATGCAGACTTAAGTACTAATCCTTCAGTTCACTCTATCATTTAATATCAGCTTGAAGTTGATATATAGACTGAGTAAGTACCAGTAACTGAACATTAGCCAGTAAAGAGTGAAATCAACTCCGTCATGTCGCTGGGCTAAGTAAACCATTCACCCAGTGACTTGCTGTGACGTGAACGCTGCAAACTTGTACTGATCCTCACTGCCGCTGCCCTGGATCCCTCTCTCCATCATTCTCGCGTCACACACACGCTAACTAAATCAAACATTCATTCAGGGGTTTTCTTTGACGGGAACGATACAAACTTAAATACTAATCCTAAATTAATATATTGCAATCTAATATAAGAGTTGAAATATAAAGTGAATCAGGTTACTGAGCTTAAACTTTTTACTTTTTATTATAACTTAAGCACGAATCTTGATATATATTATACTACTCAATCAATTTGGACTTTAAAAAAGATTACTGAAAAAGGCTACGAGCTTAATCTCTTTAGTTCCTGTTCTGAGTTAAACACTACTAAAATATACTATACCACTTAATTAATCAGTGTAAAGTTAAAAATACAAATTGAATAGAATTAAAGTTTAAACTCTTTACTCCTTGTCCTAATTCAGATATTAATCCTAAAATATACCATGCTATTTCATCACATTGAGTTAAAAATATATAACTAAAATTAATACGATTACAAGGCTTAAACTCATTATTTCTTACTCTGACTTAAGTACTCATCATAAAACATACTCTGCCACTGAAATATACCATACCATTTGATTGGCGTAGAGTTAAAAAAAAAAAAAAAAAATCAAATCACAAATACACAAGGGTGACAAAATGCAGACACGCTCAACCTTGAAAAAAAAAAAAAAAAAAAAAAAAAAAAGCGGGTGGCGTCATTTAAGATAGGAATCATTAGAGTTAAAATACTATAAAAAATAATTAAACTATAAATGCACAAAGGTGAAAAAAGGCAGGCACACTCACCCTTGGCGCCGAGGGTGAGGGTGTAGAGCAGCAAGGTGACGCGCGTCATCCTCAAGGGCTGACGGAACACTGGCGTCACTTGCCCCCAGCACAGGTGAGGCGGCGTCACTTGCCCGTCACTGCCTCACTGCCACCCTCCTTCCTTCGCCCGTCACTACCGCTGCCCTAGTTTCCTTTCGCCATCACTGCTCGCGTCACGCACACACACACACTAATGCACACCAGCACTTCACACTTATAAAATCATGTTCAATTCCTGCGTCCAGTCTTTGTAGTTCAGTTTTTCAACACTTAACACTTACAACATCATATTCAATTCTTCTGTCCAATCTTTTAAGTTTACTTTTTTTAACACTTACAAAATCATAATCAGTTCTTGTGTCTAGTCTTTGAAGTGCACTTTTCAACACTTAACACTTACAGAATCATATTTAATTCCTGTGTGCAATATTTCAAGTCCACTTTTTTTTTTCAGCATTTACATTAAAAAACCATGTTCACTTCCTGCGTCCACTTTTAAGTCCACTTTTCAACACTTAATATTTAGAAAACTATTTTTTTTTTTCGTCAGACCTTTTTTAAGTTCTCTCTTTCAACACTTAAAACTTAGAAAACCACATTCAATTCCTTGCGTCCAATGTCTTCTAAGTGAACTTTTTCCCCACCATGTTCACACTTTGCTTGTCTTGATATCTAGTTGTAAGGTTACGTCAGACTATGTTAAGTTAGATTACGTTTCTACACTTCCTCAAGATCATTTTTATTCATGCCTACGTACACACAGCAGTCTATGGGGTACACTTTCTGCACACACATACAGTACATATATACACTTAGATAAACTCTTACGAAATCATTTTCTAAACTTTTTTTTATATATATATTTCCACTTTTCACACTGTTTTGGTCAAGATGAAAGACTAACCTTCCTCTCGATTATCTGGTTCTGATAGACAGACAGATAGATAATAGATAGGCAGACAAATAGATACCTAGATAGATAGATAGATATAGATAATTAGAGATAGATAAATAGGTAAGTAGGTAGACAGGTAGGTAGGTAGGTAGATATAGATAGACAAGACAGATTGATTGACTGAATGATTACGTAACCGATAGACAGAAAGAGATAGATAGAAAGGCAGAGAGACGGACAGACAGATAGACAGACAGACAGACAGACAGACAGATAGATAAATAGACAGACAGATACATTAACTAACTGACTTACTAATTGACTTATTGACTGATACTGTACAATCCACAAAAAATACAGC
>NC_087181.1:565000-587500 GCF_035594125.1 Scylla paramamosain | reverse complement strand
ACTTCGAGTAGACTTTATAATCATGGTGCGGGCAGAAGTGTTTCAGAATACGATCCACTGTCTTCACTTTGCCATTCCATCACCACAGTTCACTACAGCCCTGCATCACTACAAGGCAAGACCGACACAGGAACTGCCTCCAACCTCGCTAAATCAGGCAGGTGAATTAATTGATAGGAAGACCAGGTAACAATCTTAAGGTAAACACTCAGGTGAACTTAGGATGAGCACGAATAAATAGATAGATAGATAGATAGATAGATAAGTACATAGACAGATACAGATAGGTAGGCAGATAGACTGATAGAGTGATAGATAAATAAATATCACACACACACACACACACATACACACACACACTGATTGTAGGATGAAGAGAAAGAAAGAAACAAAGAAAGAAAAAAAGAAAAGAAAAAGAAAGGAAGAGATAAAAGAAAAAAAAAAAAGAGAAAACGCTAAGATGAAGTCAAAAATCGTACTTGTGAGAAATTAACTGCAAACTAACTTAATGACAAATAACGTGGTGCACAAGAATTTAATGAAGGAAAAGATGTAATATAGTATGTATAACGACTTGACGAAGGGAAAAGGCAACCAGTGCAGTGTGTAATGCTTTAATGAAGGGAAGAAATGAGGTGTGTAATGACCTAACGATGGGAGCAAAAAAGGTAAGGATGTATAACCACTTAACAAAGGAAAAGAAGAAGAGTAAAAGAAAATAGTGAATCAGTGTTAAACGAAAATTAAATGTGTATAACCTCTTAATGAAGGAAAAGAATTCAAGTAAAAAGAATAATTATTTAATGAGAAGGAAAAAAAAAAAAGGTGATCCAGTGTGTAATAACTTAATGGTAGAAAAATGTGTAGATTACTTAATGATGCTATAAAAAAAAAAAAAAGCAATCATAAGTGCAAAAAAAGTGACGACGATGAAAAAAATAATAAGTGCTTGTGTTAAGTGACTGTAAAAAAAAGTGTAGAATTAAGTAGGTAATATGAAAAAAAATGAAAAATGAAATAATTCAAGAATACAACACTTGCTTAATATTTACGTTACTACTTAATCTCTCTCTCTCTCTCTCTCTCTCTCTCTCTCTCTCTCTCTCTGTATGTCTATATGTATTGGTGTGTGTGTGTGTGTGTGTGAGTAATGGTCTATATGCCTTCCTATCTGCGTTATCATATCAAGCTATCTATCTATCTGTCTGTCTCCTTGTCTATGTCTCTCGATCTATTTAATCATTTATTATATATCTTTCTACCTATCTGGCTTTATCTATCTTTATCCACCTATCTATCTATCTACTTTCATAGACAAGGAAAGGAAAAGATAAACAACTGAATAGAATGGCACACACACACACACACACACACACACACACACACACACAATCTGCTTCGACCCCTATTATTCGAAGCTTCAAACCAATAATAAGAGTAAACCTTGTGTTGTTCTTTACCTTTTTCTTTCAACATACTAAAGTTCTGCAGTAAAATGTTGTATTGCAATATTATCAGCTGAAAATTTCCTTTACTTATTTCATTTACATCATGTTTTCTTGCGATTTTCCTTTCATTTATCTCATTGGTTCGTTTTCGTGTCAAAACAACTTTTTTCTGTCTCACTCTCTCCCTCTCTCTCTTACTTGCTCGTTTATCAGTAAACACTGTTTCCTTCTCCTCTCCTTTCTTTCCACACTTCCCTATTTCCTCCCATGATGCACAATCTTGGGTTTAAATCACGCTCGACAACTTAACAACTTAATAAGCAATTGTCTCGTTGTATTATTCACTAATGATAACAATACTACTCCATCTCACATTGTCCTTCACCAACACCACTGAACTGATAATCCCTCTCATAAGATTCCGTCCATTAACTGTACTGGATGCGAGGATGCCGGGTAGAAGTTAACCAGCAATGAAGAGCAGCTAACACACCCTCTACCCTCTGCCGTGGTCGGAACCACACTGATTGCTTGCCTTGCTCAGCCTCCCTGCTGCTGCTGCTGCTACTGCTGCTGCTGCCAGACGTCACATTGATAAATTCCCAACGATTTTTCTGTTTTTCATTCTGGACGAGACATACCTAGAGAGAAAGAGAGAGAGAGAGAGAGAGAGAGAGAGAGAGAGAGAGAGAGAGAGAGAGAGAGAGAGAGAGAGAAAGAGAGAAACCTTTATTTTTTCCCTCATCACATCAGCATTAAAGGCAGATTTTAGCAATAAACGGACATGAATATTGATAGAATGTGCTGTGAAATTTTGTTTGTGAATATGGAAATGTGCTGATGAATATAAATAAGGCACAAATAGCAATGGTGGCGCGTGACGCAGTGGCGGGGCAGCGGCGATGACGGGGAGAGTGATGACACGGGGCGCTAACACCAGCGTGGCCATCAATCATTGCCCTCCCGCCATGCAGTCTACGGTACTAAACATTACATCACAACAAACAGTCCGAGTGTGCTAGGAATTGCATCAATATTAACAAAGGGAGTCTTGGCGCCGCAAGGAAAGGAAAAGAAACGTCACATACTTTTCCCCTTGATGAAGAGCAGAAGCCAGGCACTCATTGGCGATTTTCAGCATCTTTTAAAACTCTAGTTGTTTACACTGGAGCTTGTTTTGGATACAGAATCCTTCTTCAACTGTCACTAAAATCGTGGAAACACCCTTGAAAACCCAATGACTTCCAAGGTTATGAACGCAGCATCCCTCACTGAAATCTAAACACTCTTGAAAACTCCAATAATCTCCCATTAGCGCCTGTTATGAGTACAGAATCATTGTTCGACCATCACTTCACTGAAGTCATGAAGATACCCTTGAAAGCCCCAGTGACTTCCACTAGCGCCTGTTATGGACGCAAAATCCTTGTTCATCCATCACTGAAATCGTGAAACTGTCCTTGAAAGCACCAATGACTACCACTAGCGCCTGTTGGGAGCGCAGCTTTTGTACAACCATTACTGAAATCATGGACGTCTCTTTAAACCCCTCCCCCAATGACTTCCACTACAGCAGGTTAGGAAAGAGGAAGAGTTGTTGTTCATCACTGAAATCATGAAAAGATCCTTGAAAACCCCAATAACTTCCACGAGAACTTATGAGTGCTCCGAAATATGAAAAAAAAAAATACCCTTAAAAACACTAATGACTTCCATTAACGCCTGTCAGAAGTAGTCAAGATGAGACGTTGAAACAATCAATAATGCGACCTCATAATTATATTTCCTATTATTACTATAACACCGATACTGAAGAGACAGAACTAGTGAATAAATGTTTGGTTGACAAGGAAGAGTACGACAGAAAGGACGAGACTTAAGAAAAAAAGGTTTCAAGATGCTTTTCCTCCAATTCTTTATCATGTTTTTTTTTTTTTTTTTTTTGTTTGAGGACCGACAGTTCAGTAGGCCTTTCTTTTTTCTTTCTAATTTTGTTGCCTTTTTACCAGTGCCCCTCCTACATAAAAAAAAAAAAAAAAAAAAAAAAGGAGAAGACAAATAACAGCAAAGTGCTTTTAAAACAAAGAGGAGACAATCTACACCCACTACCTCCACTTATTCCGTGTGTGATTACGTGTGGTGAGGGAAGCAACAGCTGCGTGTGGCGGCAAGTTGGGTGTTGGGTGCTGATGGCTGGTGACGGCAAAGCTGAGGAAAGACTGAGGTCCCGTGGTAGGTGTGTTGACTGTAGTCTCGCCCAGAAACATGGATCATTCTACTTATTTACTGCTTGTTACTTGTGTTTCTTGTATCTGTTCCCAGTCCGCCGAAGCGCTCGCTCTGCAGGAGTTGCCTATCTTATTGTTCACCTCCGACACTTATTTATTATATATATATATATATATATATATATATATATATATATATATATATATATATATATATATATATATATATATATATATATATATATATATATATATATATATATATATATATATATTTTTTTTTTTTTTTTTTTTTTTTTTTTTTTTTTTTTTTTGTGTGTGTGTGTGTGTGTGTATGTGTGTGTGTTCTGTGTGGCGGGCCATACGGCTCCGAAATATAAAATTGCATGAAAATACTAGTAATGTTAAAATGAAAGGTAAAAGTAACAAAAACAGGGTCGTATAGCTCAAATAAAAATTTAAAAAAATCAAACTTAAAACTACAAATTGAGCAGGCTAGGATTTGAATGCACTAATCTCAGACAGATTCAGGACACTTGATGTCACGGGTTCTTTCTTCAGCTCATTCTAAACATGTTTTTCATTCATGGCAAGAACACAGTACTATACAGTGTGCTCTATGATGTGTAAGTCTCGTTATTGTACTATTAGGAAAACTCTAAGTTGCTATAAAATATCCTTAAAAAAAACTGCTCAAATATTTTGACACCATAGAAAAGGTAAAAAAAAAAAAATATATATATATATATATATATATATATATATATATATATATATATATATATATATATATATATATATATATATATATATATATATATATATATATATATATATATATATATATATATATATATATATATATATATATATATATATATATATATAGTTTTGCTTTTCCATCACTCAGGCAGGTTATTATTATTATTATCATTATTATTTTATTATTATTATTATTATTATTATTATTATTATTATTATTATTATTATTATTATCATTATTATTATTTTGTTTTCAGTTGTACATGACACGGACTCATCATAAAAAAATAAGCGATTCCATCATTTATTTTTACTTATTCGTGGTAGGGTACATGAATATTCCCCCCTCTGACATACATGATCATGCTTGTCATTTGTCACTTGACCGCTTCCAGCAACAGCGAAACCAGTGATTGTTTTTGTTGTTGTTGTTGTTGGACCTAAGATTGTTGTTTTCATGACTATGTCTGATTATTACTGACCTGACACACTGATGTGGCTTGACTTCACTGCATTGCACTGCACGCGGTCACTTCCAGCTGCCTCTTGCTCCCCCCAACCCTTATGCCCCATGTTCTCTCTCTCTCTCTCTCTCTCTCTCTCTCTCTCTCTCTCTCTCTCTCTCTCTCTCTCTCTCTCTCTCTCTCCAGCACTATGTTTAGGTGTGGAGTGGAACAAAAAATAAATAAAAATAAAAGTAAATAAGAAATCAAGGGATAGAGGTGCTTGTGCCTTGGGAGGTCATGCAAATCATTGGTCACTCCAGCAAACAAGTAATTCATCAAGAGACACAGCATCTAAGCAAGAGCAGCTTCATGTATTTGGTGTTCCTGCTGCTTTGCCAGACTGGGACCTGCTCTATTCATAGGAGGAGGCAGTAGACACCTGCCGAAACGATAATTACTCCCAGTGAGGTCTAAAGCACTGTTCAAGGGGTGCTGTGAACTTATCATTAAACCCAGCTGTGACTTCACTGAACGTTTCCCTTTGTGTCTCAAGGGGGCAGTCACAGCCTGCCCTCTAAAGACAACTCTCTTCCTCCACACAAAACTACAAGCACCTAATAACACACACACCCTTCACTCAAAAATTTTAAAATCATCATGGCGACTCCTACACCAGCCTCGGAGTCCCCATCTGGGGAAGGGACCATAAATGTCCCCAGGTCGGACTGCCTTTCTGTCGACGACCCTAAGTGTCTTAACACCCCCCTCAACTTTTTCTTCATTAACTTCTGCAACATTCGCGGTCTAAGATCTAATTTTCAATCTGTAGAACACCACCTCTCCTCTTCTAAACGTCATCTTCTTTTCCTCACTGAAACTCAGGTGTCTGAGGCAACTGACAGTAGCCCCTTTTCTGTTCCCTCCTACTTTCTCTATCCTCATTTTCGATCCAAAGCTGGATGCTGCGTTTATGTGCGCAATGACTTAACCTGCTCTCGTGCCCACGCTCTTGAATCTTCCGAGTTTTCCACCATCTGGCTACGACTACAGAGTCACTCTCATACTAAATTTATCTGTGCTGTATACCTCTCACCTAACTCCTCTGATTATAAGAAATTCTTTGACTACTTAACTTCCAAAGTGGAGCACATTCTGACCCTCTTCCCTTTTGCAGAGATCTCCATTCTTGGAGACTTCAATGTTCACCACCAGCTTTGGCTTTCCTCTCCCTTCACTGACCATCCTGGTGAACTAGCCTGCAACTTTGCTATCCTCCATGACCTAGAGCAATTGGTGCAACACCCTACTCGTATTCCTGACCGTCTTGGAGATACGCCCAACATTCTTGACCTTTTCCTGACCTCTAATCCTTCTGCTTATGCTGTCACCCTTTCTTCTCTGTTGGGCTCCTCCGATCACAATCTCATATCTATATCTTGTCCTATCGCTCCAATCCCTCCTCAGGATCCCCCTAAGCGAAGGTGCCTCTGGCGTTTTGCCTCTGCTAGTTGGGGGGACCTGAGGAGGTATTTTGCTGATTTTCCTTGGAATGACTACTGCTTCCGTGTCAGAGACCCGTCTTTGTGTGCTGAGCGCATAACAGAGGTGATAGTGTCTGGCATGGAGGCGTACATTCCTCACTCTCTTTCTCGTCCTAAACCTTCTAAACCTTGGTTTAACACAGCTTGTTCTCGTGCCATACATGATAGAGAGGTGGCCCACAAAAGGTACTTAAGCCTTCCATCACCAGAATCTCATGCACTTTATATTTCTGCCCAGAACCATCCCAAGTCTGTTCTCCAACTAGCCAAAAACTCCTTCATTAACAGAAAATGTCAAAACCTTTCAAGATCTAACTCCCCTCGTGATTTCTGGCATCTAGCCAAAAATATCTCCAATAACTTTGCTTCTTCTTCTTTCCCTCCTCTATTTCAACCAGATGGCACCACTGCTATCACATCTATTTCTAAAGCTGAACTCTTCGCTCAAACCTTTGCTAAAAACTCTACCTTGGACGATTCTGGGCTTGTTCCTCCCTCTCCTCCACCCTCTGACTACTTCATTAAAATTCTTCGCAATGATGTTTTCCATGCCCTCGCTGGCCTAAACCCTCAGAAGGCTTATGGACCTGATGGGGTCCCTCCTATTGTTCTCCGAAACTGTGCCTCAGTGCTTGCACCTTGCCTAGTCAAACTCTTTCAGCTCTCTTTCAGCTACCTTTCCTTCTTGCTGGAAGTTTGCCTACATTCAACCTGTTCCTAAAAAGGGTGACCGTTCTAATCCCTCAAATTACCATCCTATTGCTTTAATTTCCTGCCTATCTAAAGTTTTTGAATCTATCCTCAACAGGAAGGTTCTTAAACATCTATCACTTCACAACCTTCTATCTGGGTTCCGTCAAGGCCGCTCTACTGGTGATCTTCTGGCTTTCCTTACTGAGTCTTGGTCATCCTCTTTTAGAGATTTTGGTGAAACTTTTGCTGCTACCTTGGACATATCAAAAGCTTTTGATAGAGTCTGGCACAAAGTTTTGATTTCCAAACTACCCTTCTACGGTTTCTATCCTTCTCTCTGTAACTTCATCTCAAGTTTCCTTGATGACCATTCTATTGCTGCTGTGGTAGACGGTCACTGTTCTTCTCCTAAATCTATTAACAGTGGTGTTCTTCAGGGTTTTGTCCTGTCACCCACTCTCTTCTTATTATCCATTAATGATCTTCTAAACCAAACTTCTTGTCCTATCCACTCCTACGCTGATGATACCACCCTGCACTTTTCCACGTCTTTTCATAGACGTCCAACCCTTCAGGAGGTAAACATATCACGCAGGGAAGCCACAGAACACTTGACTTATGATCTTTCTAAAATTTCTGATTGAGGCAGAGCAAACTTGGTATTGTTCAATGCCTCAAAAACTCAATTCCTGCATCTATCAACTCGACACAACCTTCCAGACAACTATCCCCTCTTCTTCAATGACACTTAACTGTCCCCCTCTTCTACACTGAACATCCTCGGTCTGTTCTTTACTTATAATCTGAACTGGAAACTTCACATCTCATCTCTAGCTAAAACAGCTTCTATGAAGTTAGGTGTTCTGAGACATCTCCGCCAGTTTTTCTCACCCCCTCAGCTGCTAACTCTGTACAAGGGCCTTATCCGTCCATGTATGGAGTATACTTCACATGTCTGGGGGGTTCCACTCATACTGCTCTTCTAGACGGGGTGGAATCAAAAGCTTTTCGTCTCATCAACTCCTCTCCTCTAACTGACTGTCTTCAGCCTCTCTCTCACCGCCGCAATGTTGCATATCTAGCTGTCTTCTACCGCTATTTTCATGCTAATTGCTCTTCTGATCTTGCTAACTGCATGCCTCCCCTCCTTCCGCGGCCTCGCCGCACAAGACTTTCTTCTTTCTCTCACCCCTATTCTGTCCACCTCTCTAACGCAAGAGTTAACCAGTATTCTCAATCATTCATCCCTTTCTCTGGTAAACTCTGGAACTCCCTGCCTGCTTCTGTATTTCCACCTTCCTATGACTTGAATTCCTTCAAGAGGGAGGTTTCAAGACACTTATTCATCAATTTTTGACCACTGCTTTGACCCTTTTATGGGACTGGCATTTCAGTGGGCATTTTTTTTTATTAGATTTTTGTTGCCCTTGGCCAGTGTCCTTCCTACATAAAAAAAAAAAAAATGGTAACAAGAACATTTTTAGATGGCAAGGGGTTTTTGTCTAGTGATGGCCATTACAGTGAAGACTTGGCATAGAAAGATGGCACTCATACAAGTCATACAAATCAGACATCATGTGACAAGGAACATTTAAACAACAGCAACTTCAATAAATTGGTACTCCAGCTGCATACACCTCACTGGGACCTGGTTTGTTCAATTCTAATTGGAAACAACATTTTTATTGTATCATATTTGTGAAGTAAGACTGTTGACCTTCCACAGGTCCTTGACACAAGTACACATCTTATACTTACCTGCACTGCCAGACAAACACAGGCCACAGCAGGAATGGAGGCAAACCTAGTGTGTCCCAGCCTTTTGGTTGTAAATTGACTACTGACGTGCAACATCTCAATGGTTATTTTTGTTCATCTGTATAGGAACAAATGTCTCTACCAAGTTATCAAAGGAAACAGGATCAAAGACTCAAGGAGAGTAATTTTTAGATGACATAATTCTGTTACTGGAAGATGCTCCCACTCACTGGTAGACAAACACAGATTTTTGAAGCATGTGGGAAACTGACTTTGTGTTCTCATCAAAACCTTCATTTAGTTATAAAAGATACATCATGAAATATCTTGGCAGGAATACAAAGTCTGCCACACATTTTTAAACAGTAACACATTATTAGTGTCTGCATAATAAAGTAATTTCACAAGAGGTTTCAAGAAAAATCTAAGATGACCCTTTTTTTGACTACATTCTACAGGAGCTGGTACCTTCACTGAACCTTTTATTTTTTTTCATAACTCTTTATTGCCCTAGGTCACAGTGCCTCTTATATTAAAAAGAATAAATACAAAGCTAGAAGCACAGCAAACAAGGCAGCAAACTTTAGCCAATCAGTAAGGGAGTACACCACCCAGTGACTGTGTCCTCAGGCAGCAAAACTGTCACTCAGAGTTGGTGATATTGAGTAAAGTGTTGGAACTTCTCTCTGAGACAGTTCATCTCAGTACTGCAGGTGTGTAAGAGCCACAACTTACACCAGTCCTCAGCAAAACACTCCAACACAAATAATAGTTCCCATTTTATTGCATGTCACTGTGAAACCATCCCTGTAACACCTCAGTGAACCATTTCCTCTATGCCCTCTGTGAACATACTCTGCTTTAGTCAGTCTTCAGACAAACACTCCAGCACAAACAGAGTTCCTATATTACTGTATCTCGTAGTCAAGCCATCCCTGCAACACCCCAGTGAACCATTTCTTCTCCTTCCTGTGTGAACATTGCACTGCAGAACTGAAGTCTTGAATCAAACACTGTGGTCATTCTTGTTTTATTATTTTTTATAATGAAACAGCCAAATTGGTAGAAGCTTGTAAAATATGGGTAGTAGAGACAAGAGGCGCTAGTGTGTGTGTGCTGGATGGGAGCAGCGCCGCACTGACGCCACACTGCCATGTCCTCCTTATAAAAAGTTCCAATGAGAAAAACAGTCTTTTACACTTCAAAACCTTCCTTTAGGATTTAACAGTTCCAACTATTCTAAAACAATATAATTATTTAGTAATATTATCATATATATATATATATATATATATATATATATATATATATATATATATATATATATATATATATACCCTTTACAATCTAGAAAATTCATACCCCATATTTCCAGACTGAAATGATTGATAAAGTAGTAGTACTAGTGACTCCCTATACGGATTTGTCTGAAAAGGAACACACACACCAAAGTAATGCACACAGTAATGATGGAACAGTATCAGTGAGTAACAAAACCACTGTTGTATTCCTAAATCCACTAAAGTCTTGAAGTGTACAGAGTGTAGAGCGGGAACTGCGAGATTTGAGCACAGAGAAACAAAGGTGGGACAAGAGTGAGAGGGAGGAACTCAAGACTCTTTAAGATCAGCGTGGCTCATGCTTCACGGTGGAACAAAAAAAAAAAAAAAAAAAAAAAAAAAAAAAAAAAAAAAATCCAATACAATTTACTTTCCTATCCAATGAATGATGTGGGAAATTCCCATGAGTCAGGATTCAGTACTTGTGGTGAAGTATCCGTGTTGCATACAATTGACATAAGAGGTTGTGGCAAGAGTGGAGCATGCCAACATGCTGACAGGCCCCAGCACAGCACCCTGGTGGGGGGTGTGTGGTACTGAGTCTGTCGTGGTGAGGGGGGACCGTGCGCAGCCTCCGGAGGGGGAGGGGAAAACAACAGCACAAAATGTCAATTAAGGCATTAATGCATACCTAAGTGAAGGTGTTGGATTCTGTATTACTCAGCCACAAGGGGACAGAGCCAGGCATCTGAGAAGGCAGAGAGAGCTAGAGCTACAAGCAGGTTTTTGTAAACTTTGAATGGGCAGCAATGTCACATGCTGTGCGGCGCATCACTCTAAGGGTCGTCTTGTCCTCAAGTCTCTGACACAGTGGTGGGGAACCCTCCACTGGGATCCTGCTGACCACTGCTGGGACTTCATGTGATTAGTGGATCCTTCATATCCATCTTTTCATGGTACTTGATATTAATCAATGGAAAAATTTCTCTCACCCAGACTACGTTATCGTGTTTCACCTGACCAGCATGCTGACCTGAATTGCTACAGGACATGCCAGGCAGTGGACAGAAAAGTGTTAATATCTATCACTTACCCATAATTTTATTTATTTTTATTCACTTTAATCCTAAACCTCATTTATCTGCAACAAATTAAAAACGCCTCTTAACACAGGGCAGCCTTGCAGCTCCATTCCCAGTACATTGAGTGTGGCCAAGGCCGTCCTCTTGCAGCTACTGTTGTCCTCTAGTGGAACCCAAGGGAGGCAAGCAATAGTCATGCACTCACTCTTACACCACCCTCTCTCTCTCTCTCTCTCTCTCTCTCTCTCTCTCTCTCTCTCTCTCTCTCTCTCTCTCTCTCTCTCACACACACGCACACACCATGAGGTGCAAAGACAGTATAGGTATATTATGTGCATTAATGGAAGGATATCATTAGGCCACATGGCACCTCGCTCCTCTCAGTGTGAGGGGAGGTCAGACAAGCCCTACTACTCATGCTGGCTCCAGGAGGCACCGCCATGCTCCGCCATGCCCTTGCTGGTGCCAAGCCTCAGCACAGTGCAGAGGGCCGGGCCGGCTCAGAGTAATGCCACCAATAACATTCTCTTCTCTGATGGCATCATGCAATGAGATTATATTAAGTCATTGAAAGGATTTGCATACTATCTACTGATGCAATATTTGAAAAATCCTACATGCTACTAACTTGCCTTGACTACCATCTATAAAGATTGCTAATATGGATAAAATTTGAAAAATAGGAGTACACATTCATTTGGTGGCGTCTACATTCAGTGTTTACGAAAAGCTCAAGTCAGGAAAAGGTCACAATCGATCATGGGTTGTTTTTTTTCACAAGTACATAAAAAATTTGAATCACATAACTATCAAAAATATGTACAATTAAGAAGATTTACATCAAATGGTATTCCATGAAAATGAAGTTGCATTTCTTCACAGTTTGAGAAGCAAGTGAGCGACCGTCACCCTCCGCGCCGAGCAGCGCCAGGGAGCCACTTGAGCTGGGCAGCCCAGACAGTTTGTGCTACTGACGTGTGCATCAGCATTGCCTTGGCACCGAGCCCCCGCTGCCGGGCCACCTGCTGCCCTGCCACACCTCTGCCACAGCCAGCGATGCTGCCAGCACCCACACACCACTTCCTTCCTCCGGCTGGCAGCAAGTTCTCGGGGCCAAGGTGGATTTACTACAGAACACCAAGAATATAACTTCTCCAAGAGAAGAGAGGGTAAATAAATAAAGGATTACTGTTACTGCTCAAAAATTGCACTTAGAAATTTACAAACTTTGCGTAGATCAGAATCACACGTCGCCCAGAGTGCCACACGAGCTTCCTGCCAGGCCTTCCTTTGTGTCTCGTGTTAAGAGGCAATTGCACAAGTACAAAATTTGATTAACAGAGAGCTTCAGTGCCCACGGGAATAAATATTTATGCTAAATATATATATTTATATTTATATATGTATATGTATACTGTCTAATAGTTCACATGGTTCCCATTCTTCTTTACATGTCAAAATATCATGTGTGGCATGAAAGACAACAGGTCCTTAGTTGGACAGAAGTGATTTTCCAACACCATAAACTTCAAACACTGTGTATGAAGGAAAAATCATTGGCTAAGCTAAAATAACAACAGGATACTTATTCCCTGTCCCAGCATATACAAAACCTCCAAACAAGGAGATATTAATGCGTCATTAAGTCAGCCTTCAAGTCCAACGAGTGAACTGCAAATACGAACAAGAAGCTTCCACCTTTGCCTCACAAACTGGCAGAGGATGAGGATGACAAGCTGAACACTGGACTGAGCTAGGTAGTGCATCCACCAACAGCTGGGGTCTGTCTCGCTGCGAGGGAGGGAGGAGGGAGGAGGGAGTGAGTGCTGCAGCCACAAGTGCTTGCATCAGCTAACTTATTCAAACAGACAGTTGCAGCAGCACCTCCACCGCTCACCGGTGGCAGCAGCGGCGGGGGCAGCGCGGCTGCTGCTTGCGGCACAAAACTTGAAGTGTTTCTAAGAGCGTTGCCACACAGTGTGGCAACGCTTGCTTTAAAAATGGGGACACTACCCACTGCAAAGTGAAAAATACCTGTAAATATGATACAAAAATAACTATTAGCTTTTAGAATGAGTCACAATAAGACAGAGTGAAGAGGCCGCTGGGCCATGGGTTGAGCCAGTCACTGCCAGGGGACGAGGAGTTGCTGGAGACAAACTGGCAGGCGGTCGCCGCTCAGCATTGTGTTGACATTGTCACAGGACAAACTGCTACTGCTACACTCAGGGCTTGGCACTCAGCTTACACAACCAAAGGAATTCCTCATAACTGATGAGTCTGAACCCCGTGCCAGCCGGCCACAACCCAGGCCGTGGACTCCGCTGCCGCCGCCACCGCCGCCGCTTACGTCTGTCCTGAGAATGTAAACAACCACTGAAGGCAACCTGATGACATCACAATGGTGGTGAAGTAAACACAACATGATGTAGCAGCAGCAGCAGCAAGCCGTGGGGAACTAGTGGGCATTTTCTCTTGGGGCGCTGGTGGTGGTGGTGGTGGAGGTGGTGGTGGTGGCTGAGGAGGTGGTGTTGGTAGAGGTTTTGATGGTGGTGGCGGTGGAGGAGGTGGTGGTGGTAGTACTGTTGGCATTGGTGTCACTGGAATTCGTCGTCTCCTTCTTTTCACGCTGAGTGCTGAGCGCCAACAGCCTCATTTGGCGGATCACGGCCGTGGCGTGGTAGGCTTGCTGCAAGGGAACATGTTTTGAGTGTGTGGTGCACGGCAGGACAGCACACCTAGGCTGGCAGTGAAGGCTGAGAGAAAATGAACCAAAGTTTACATGATAATTGAAAGAACATGTTTTCTGGAAAGCAAATCTGACCTTTTCATGGAAATAATCCCTCTACAGTGACCAAGTTAGAAAACAGAAAACAGCAAGATTTAAAATTCAGAGCAGTATAATTTGCACTAATTATATATATATATATATATATATATATATATATATATATATATATATATATATATATATATATATATATATATATATATATATATATATATATATATATATATATATATATATATATATATATTGATAAAATCTCATTATGGCACTTGAAATGAGACAATCCTATGAAATATATATACTAGTTACTGCAAGCCACTTCCTTAGCACACAGACACCACATTCAGTGTTGCATGTCTGTGTGTCAGCAGTGTTGCCTCAGACGCTCACAACTACTCAGTGTTGCTGCTACACTATGGCTAGGCTCCTGGTGAGCAAATACTAGTCATGTTGCTGTCATCCAAAGGTCTATGGACTCTAGGGTGGGCAGGGTCATCTTGGAGTCTTCTTCCCAAACCACTTGGGGTGAACTGAGTGTAATGAGTGTGCTCCAGTACTGAATTACCTCCACACTACTGGCAGGCTACAGGTGATGGCTTGTGTCTGGCTACACCTACTCCATGTATAGTGTGAGTCATCAGGGATACTCATTAAAAATTACTGCTTATGTCATTGTTTTCTAGAAAATATCGGAGGTGTTTTTTTCCTGGCCTGAGCTGTGGTGTGTCTGTGGGTTCAAATGGCACACTTTGATCCTGAGTGAGAATTATGAAGGAGTGGCGCTGCACCGAGGGGCGACTGCCTCACATGGTCCACAGTCTACTGCTGTTGTTTCTTATCTTTTAAGGTAGGTTTGAGAGCCACTTTGACACAGGTGAGGAGTGGTCCCTGAGTGCAGCGCCACTCACACTGCTGTCACTGGTATATGCAGGGGTGGCTCCTCACAGGAGACACGTAACATCTAGGGGAACACTCTACACCAGGCCATTCTGAAGAGTCGGGGAAGTGGTGAACATCGAGTTGCCAATCTACTGACATCCACTACATTCCTCCCAGTCAGTGTAGGAGGGCTGCCCACACAGTCAGGGCCAGGCTAGAGTACTTAGAATCTATGGTCTGCACTGCATGGGTGGTACACTTGAGCACTACTGTACTGTACAGTAATGCAGGCAATAGCAAGACAAAACAGGTCTATTTAATGAACACCTAGTCCAGTGTTCCTCTACTCTATGTGACTTTGCTCTTGCTTATCATCAAATGGATAGATTCTAAATATCTATTTGCAGGTTGCACATCAAAACTAGCAGGCACTGCAGTGCTACATAAACATGCTCTTCAACAAACCCTTGTTGGTGTAAAGCCAGAGAGGCCCCAGCCGGCTCTCCCTCCAAGATGCTGGCGACTGTTTGGCGCACAACAACCTAGTCTAACACAGAGCCCCGGCCACTGCACCGCCACCCCACGGCGCCGCCCCCACCCACACCCCAGACTCGGCGCGCTGAGTCACATTCCAGGACGGGGAGCTTGAGGGAACACTTGGGGGAGTGTAACTTACTACAAAGTTTCCAGGGGCATCAGATTATGGAAACTTTGGGTCCTTGTGTGAGATTAGTCTACAGACAACATTACTACCATATATGGAGTCTGTTCAAACAGTATCCAGCCATACTTTTTCTCAGAAACTTTTGGACCTGAAAGGCACGAGTGGTGCCAGCAGCAGCAGGTACACTCTGGCACACACTCTGCTCTGCAGCATGTGTGGCTGTGCAAGGAGTGACCAGGATTACACTGTAATTTTTATCATGAAGCCTTAACATAGTGAGCAGTGTTACTCCATTAATTTTGGTGATGCTTAAGCTGTAACAATCTGTAACAATCAGCAGATTGTTTTGATGGCACCTCAGCAGAGAGGGCAAACCTTGGTGGCCAGAGACCAGCACTGTGATGGGCCATCACCAGATAATGTCCACAGCACTAAGCAGGTAAGCTGTGTGATCTCAACTGTTAAGGAAATTATTCATCACACTGAGATTAGTTACAGCTCAACACATGCTGTTTTCATGGATGACTTGAACATTGGTGGCCAAGCTGCTGTGGTGTAAGCACACACTGGAGCTGGCCAAGGTGATCCTGGCTTTCTGAAAACTGTCATTACAGGTAGTGAGCCACTGTTGTGCAGGCACAAGCCAGGAAGCCTGCAGTGAAAATCTGATTTCCAATAATTCTTCAAACAGAAGGTGCTCCTAATAAGGGAGCCAAGAGGGCATAAGAAGGAAAGCAGCGATGCAGCATGTGGCCACTGCCAGACACAGGTGTTGGCAGTGTCCCCGGCACAGGAGGCACTGCCAGGCCAAGGGGAGTCACAGGTGACACGCTTCTTAGATTTCTAAAGAGATTACTGTTGGAAACTAAAGGGTGAAGTGTTTTTTTCTGAATTTAAGGAAGGATACTTTTGCTTGTTTCTGAGTTTAAGGAAGGATACTTTTGAACAGCAAGTTACATGTAATGTTGCTCTTGTAATGCTGCTGCTGCTGCTGCTGCAGGGATGGTCAGCATGGAGCAGGGGAAGCTGCACGGCTGCTGTACACATCGTGTTCGTGCAGCAGCTTGGTTGATAGTTTTTGGAATTTATGGGAGAAAAGTAAACAGTGCACTGTACAGCTGAGCTTTGGCCCAAGAAGCTTTAGAGGCAGCAAATGTGAACACCAGTTTACAACACTGATTAAAAAGCAATTAGCAGTAAATAATGGAATTGTTTTAATTGGCAGCAAGTCTGAGCAGACGCTACTGAGGGCAGTGGTGGAGGGTGGGCCATGGCGTGGGTGGTGACTGGTGGGTGGTGGTGGGCTGACCTGAGTGCACCACAGCCTTCTCCTTCTCCTTCTCCACCTCTTCCTCCTCCTCATGCTCCTGAGCCTCTGCCTCCTCCGTAATTGGGGGACAGGCCGGGGGAGTGTCCACCTCCATGCTCGTGGAGGAGAGGGCCAGTCGCTGCATCTTGTGAACCATCACGATTGCATGCATTAGTTGCTGCAAGAGACAAGGTACAGCCCTGTCACACTCTTCTCCTCTTGGTGCCTGCCTGCACCTTCCTCAGCCTCAGAGATCTTTGCCAGGGGGCTGTCACTCCCCTGTGGTGCTCCCTGCCATGTCCCTGCTTTTGTGTGTGTGTGTGTGTGTGTGTGTGTGTGTGTGTGTGTGTGTGTGTGTGTGTGTGTGTGTGCACATGTGTGTGTATGGATGTGTGTGTGTGTGTGTGTGTGTGTGTGTGTGTGTGTGTGTGTGTGTGTGTGTGTGTGTGTGTGTGTGTGTGTGTGTGTGTGTGTGTGTGTCATTTACTGTCTCTGCTGCACATGTGTACTTTCAAGGCCTCCCAAATTTAAGTCAACTCCTCAAGTGTTAGTATCAATGAGATTATTTCTAAACAAAAGTTGAAGTTTAGTATTGAGTCATTATTGATCTCAGTGTGGCCTGGAGCTGCCGCCTCATGACACAGTGCAGGTGTTCACTTGTGTCACACAGGAGTAGCCGGGCTGTGCTTGTAATGAGAAGGTTGTAGTGCTCAAAGCAGCTTGTATCTATGAAAACACTTCAGTATTCAACAACCACAGCATAAGACAAACTATTACTTTTTATTTCCTATATGAGTTTGTTTATTAATCTTTGTGGAACATTGAGTGACAACTCTGGCCTTGTGACAAGTGTGTTGCTCAGTGTTAGCTAGAAGATTTGGAAGGTTTGGACAGATCTGCCTCAGTTAGTTTAGAAAGCCAAAAAAATCCTGCAATACAAGACTAGTAGATTGGGGAAGGGAACTTGTTTCTTCTCATTCCTCCCAGAGGAGACATAGCCGTGTGCATGCCTCACCATCCACAGTAGGAGAAAAAGACATACTGTTAGGATGATGCTGGTGTGTGTGTAGGACAGTGCTGGGCCTCCCTGCTCACCACTACTTGACACTCCACACAGGGTCAGCCAGGCAACCCTGAGCTGCCCACTCACATTCCCCTCTTTAAGTTAGGCAATGGAAGGAAAACACCTGCATTCTAATTAAAGATGGTTTGAATACTACTATCATTATTATAACAAATCTGGATTGACAACCCTCTGATTTCCTTCCCACACAAACACATCATGGTGACCTCTAGCAGGCACCAATGAGCAAAGGTGGTGGTGAAGGCAACACAATATGTACACTGTTGTGACCACAGCTATGGGGACCCAGGGGGACAAAGAACCAGGGGGTCAGGGAGCCAGGGAGCCAGGGAACCAGGGAGCCAGGGGACCAGGAATGCAGATGTGTGTGTGAGTCTCCCAGGTGCAGGAGTGGGTTTCCCTCCCACACCAATGTACAGGAGGCCCAGGAGTGACTGTCCTGCACACCACCACACAGAACACTGAAGAACAAAACTGACTAATCTGTCAACACTCAGCCTCAGCAAGTAAGAAATCAGTAATTCATGGCATCTCTGAAGATGAAACAACTAACTCTACTGGCATAAGTCTGAGGAGCAGAACTCTCAACACGTTATGTATACACTGCAAGGCAACAGGCAATGCTGATACTCTCACTAAGGTCTTCACACCACCTCACTGCCCAAGCCTGACCTGATTCCACCCTCCAGAGTGGACTTCTCATCACACTCAGAAACCAAAACAAGCAATGGTACAATGTCAATATTCTCACAATGTTTCTCTGATTCCAAAAGAGGTACCTGCTGTCAGTCTCACTCTTATTACGAGTATATCAGTTTTCAGAGTATTTGTTTAGATGAACACATATAAGAAATGTTGCTGATGGTCAGTCAAGGCAGCCAGCAGCAGTGGTTAGTGCCCAGCAGAGGCAACCCACTGGTGAAAGCCTTGACTCTCCTTCACCGTTCTGCTCCACCTGACCTGGCTTGGTACATTGTCTGTTTGAGATGATAACTGTTGCTGGCAAGTCCCTCAAGACTGTCTGAGGCAATGGAATAATCACAGCACTATTACACACCACTCACAAAGTAGGTAGGCATGACAAGGCCTGCACTACTGTACCACAATGCTCAATTGGAAGTCACATCTTGTGAGCTGTGAGGGACAGCTGCTCATGAATGACAAACAGAATCAACAGCTTGGATAAGAGGAATGGTTGGACTCCCCGCAGGATTCTGTATTGAGTTATTTCATATGAGACTTCCAATGCTGGGAGGCAGGGCAAACAACAGACTTTTCAGTAAGACATGTGTTGATGCTTTCTTGGTGCCACTCCCTGATAATGACACAAGACAGAGGATGCCAGTCACTTTTTCAAGTCAAAGATGGCACAACACATGATGCCGACAGCCTCAGCCACTTGTATCACAGAGACTTCTTTTCCAAATGAGTCAAGTCACAAGTATTTTTCTAATTTTCTTTATCTGTAAGTTTGTAGCATCCCATGAGGATGGAATGAAGTAGAGTTGTGACATGAGAACCAAAGTTTACAAGCTTAAGTGGCAGAAACCACTGGGCACCTGAAGACTGACAGCAGGTGTGCTTATGCTGCCAGCTGTGTGAGCAATGATGGCCTGAGTGCATCTGTGATATGTGTTGTGAGCCAAGTGTTGCCTTGTGCACAATGCTGTATCTGTCACAGAGGTGGTGGGCGGAAACATGACTGCACTCCTGTGTATATTTTTTTACATATAGATTTGTCTGCAGCCAGTGTGGATCTGATCTGTTCCACACATTCCCATTGCTTCCACCACACATGGCTGAATGGTCTCTTAACAGATGAAACTAATACATCTATAGAATGTAATAATGCATATAATTTTTTTGTTTTATGTAACATTTTAAAATCCTACCAAAAAGTTGACATATCTTTCTTTCAAATATAATTTCTTCACTGGTATAAAAGCTTTATCCTAAAGCAAGCAAGATGGCTTTGTGCCAACACGGCTCTGCTTCCTCTGGGGCACACCACAGGTGGCCAGCAACTCACAGGCACCAGAAGCACACCAACACCCACATTTACTCTGCCCTGCTTGGCCATTAAACGAGTGTGTGAAGGAGATAGAAATACTACCTGAATTAGAATTCCTTAACTAGAATTAAATAAGCATCAAGCAAGAGTTATAGTATGAGATCTTGAGAAAAAAAAAAAGCATGCAAATTAATTAACTATTCCCAGACCTAAAAGTAGTAGTAATAGTAGTTAAAGTTGGTAACATTATTAAATCAATTCAGAACTGTTCTAGTGGACTTCTGAAGCATATGTCATGGGCTGTATTTGTATTACTTTACTTACTGGTGATATGCAATTGGAAAAAAAAAAATTATGTCAGAGAATATCAACTCAACTCACACACACACACACACACACACACACACACACACACACACACACACACTCAGAGGAGTTAAAGAGGGCAGAAGAAATAATAGCAGCTGTAGTGGAAGAGGATGAAGAAACAGCAGCACACACACACACACACACACACACACACACACACACACACACACACCAGTCTATCCTGTCTTAGTTTGACCATAAAACACAAAAGGCTGAGGGCGGTGACAACCCAAGCCAACTGAAGCAGAGGGAAGACCTTAGCGAGGGGACCTCAGTCCCTGTGAAGCAGCAGCATTACCTTGCCCGCAGCCTACTGATCTCCAGCCTCAAACCTTATTTAGAGAAGAATATAATGGATCAACACCAAGAAAGTAAGAAAACTGGTGTGAATTAATACAAAGTCTTTATATATATATATTCATGTATATATGTATATATATGCTGTATGCAGAGGGAAAGGCCTGTCAAGTCCACCTCAGAACGAGAGTGATCGTCCCCGGAAAGGAAGCAAAATAACAGAAAACAATTGAGAACTGAAGCTACATGAAGTACACAATGCAAATAGAAGGCACCAATATGCATTTCAGAAGCAATTTCGTCCCTTTTTGTAAATGCTAGCAAAGACTGATATTGTCTATAGGAGTGAGAGGTGAGGCAAGGGAGCAGCACCATGCCTTAGCTCCTCAGCGGCTGACAGGCCCGGTCAGGCGGAGAGAGCCAGAGAGAACCAGAGAGGAAACAATAGGTTGTGAGAGCTGAAAATAGGATCTATGTACAGTTCCTTGAGAGATCCAATTCAAAATATGTGAAATGTGAATAAAAATTGTCAAAAAGGAGAAAGAACAAGCATGCACCGCCCCATATTTACCTTCCATCGGCTTTTTGCAAAGTTCTTCTTCAGCTGCTCAGACACCGAGCTGTGGATGTTCCTGTCACTGGCAGCATTGCCAGAGATCCTGAGGCAGAGGGGCAGAGGGTCAGTGTGGCTCTGTCACAGTTATCACTGCAGGTTGAGCGGTGGCATGTGCCCTCAAGCTTCCCTTCCACATTGAACATAAGGACATAAGGGAAGCTGCAAGAAGCCATCAGGCCTACACATGACAGTCCCTTTATAAATTATACCTACCTATTTTCACTTATCATCCTCATATATAAATTTGTCTAATCTTCTTTTAAAGCCCCCAATGACTTAGCACTAACATGATTACTGAGTCTGTTCCATCCATCTGCCATTCATTAGACTTGTGCCCTGCTGCACTAAACACTGTCTTGGTATACTGAAGACCTTCCTGCCTGAGTGAATAAACTGTGAGTATTGATAATGATGGCAACTTGTTTGCATGAAGGCCACTATAAGAGTGGGCACACTCACCAGGGGTGGTTGAGGGACTGCTTACAGGTGAACCGCCTCTCCACGTCAACACACATCAACTGCCGGATGAAGTCTTTGGCTGAATCACTGATCTCATCCCAGTATGGCGAGTCAAACTCAAACTCACCTGCAAATGTTACAAACATGGCAGGACTTCATAAAATAATGAGTAATACTGCAAATGTGATTGTCTTCCATGAAGGCTGTTACTTGAATATTGTTATGTCCTTTCGGGTTTCATAAAATCTGAAAATTGAGGACAATGTAAAATATAATTTCCTTAAAGAAAAAAAGTTTACACACACACACACACACACACACACACACACACACACACACACACACACACACACACACAAGCAGGACACCCACACCTAAATTAACATAGAACATGTCTCAAGAAAAAAGAAAAAAAATAAGTGATACAATAACATAAAGGGAAATGAAGTTACCATAAGACACAAATGAAAACATTACCTATACACAGAACAGTATCCTGAGGTCATTACTACCATGACAATGAAGACATTTTAACTCAACTAAACAAACAAACTACCATGGCTATTATTTATAATTATTATCACTGTCAGTTCACCCTTAACTCCAAAGAACAAAACGACACATCAAACCTTTGAGAATCTGTGCAAAAAGGTTGGCATCATTCTCATCGTAGAAGGGAGGATACCCACAGAGGAGGATGTAAGCAATGACTCCTATGCTCCATACATCCACTGCTTTCCCATAGGGCTTCTGTGCCAAGACCTCAGGGGCTGAAGGAAGAAA